>NC_135959.1:13134901-13307401 GCF_053455715.1 Rhinoraja longicauda | reverse complement strand
ACTCCTGATCTTAGTCACATTCGCAGCTATCAGCTGCTTTTCTAAGATAAAGTACAACCTTAGAAATGTCGAGATCTCCCATCTGAATTCATAAATCCCACGACCGATGCAAACTTTCATACCTTCACTATCACAGCAGATGTGATTTATCACACAGCCATTTGAAGTGACACTACCTTTAAAATGGATTACTGCAAAGGAAGACGTCTTACTCTGGTGAAGCAAAGGGATATTTTGCAGAGAATGCCACTGGCAAACCCTTCCATAGATAGTGCTTGATCAAGAACATATTTTTTACACACAGGCACATGCATTAAATATTTCCCATGAAACATATTGCCTCTCAATACAATACAATACAATATATCTTTATTGTCATTGTACAGGGGTACAACGAGATTGGGAATGCGCCTCCCATACGATGCAATAAATTAATTAGCTAGTCAGTATTAATTTAAACAACCCAATGAAACAAATTGAAACAGTTTTAAAACAGAATAAAGTGCAAGTAGATCTGTGCCGGTTCACTGTGCGATGTGACCATCCAGCTCAGCAGGACCGGTTCATAGCAGCTATGGCCCTGGGGATGAAGCTGTTCCTGAGCTCTCCCCAGCTGCAATGATCAATTCAAATGTAATTACAACTGAAGATAGACACAAAAAGCTGGAGTAACTCAGCGGGACAGGCAGCATCTCTGGAGAGAAGGAATGGGTGACATTTCGGGTCGAGACCCTTCTTCACACTGGTTAGGGATAAGGGAAACGAAAGATATAGACGGTGATGTGGAGAGATAAAGAACAATGAATAAAAGATATGCAAAAATGTAACGATGATAAAGGAAGCAGACTTGGGTGGGGGAGGGATAGAGAGAGAGAGGGAATGCTGGGGCTACCTGAAGTGAGATAAATCAATATTCGTACCACTGGGCTGTAAGCTGCCCAAGCGAAATATGAGATGCTGTTCCTCCAATTTGCATTTAGCCTCACTCTGACAGTGGAGGAGACCGAGGACAGAAAGGTCTGTGTGGGAATGTGAAGGAGAATTAAAGTGTCCGACAACCGGGAAATCAGGTAGGTTCAGGCGGGCTGAGCGAAGTTGTTACAACTGAACTGTTTACTGCACTCACCAGGTTACGGTTATAAGGATGGCCTGTTTAACAGCTTGTGTTTAAAAAAATTTTTTTTAAACAGTAATGATTGACAACTTAACAAATATTCCGAAGGGCGATCGTTTCGCTGAACACCTTCACTCAGTCAGTCCGCCTGGACCTATCTGATCTCCCAGTTGCTAAAAACTTTAATTCTCCTTCCCATTCCCACACAGACCTTTCTGTCCTAGGCCTCCTTTATTGTCAGTGAGGCTAAACAAAAATTGAAGGAACAGCATCTCATATTTCGCTTGGACAGCTTACAGCCCCAGTGGTATGAATATTGATTTCTCTAACTTCGTAACTACTGCATTCCCTCTCTCTCCATCCCTCCCCCACCCTAGTTGCACCAGCTTCTAGATCTCACCCCCCCTGCTTCCTTTACCATCGTTACTTTTTCGCATAACTTTCATTCATTTTTGGAATCTCTCGTTTCCCTTTCCCATGACTTTCAGTCTGAAGAAGGGTCTCGACCCGAAACATCACCCATTCCTTCTCTCCCGAGATGCTGCCTGTCGTGCAGTTACTCCAGCTTTTTGTGTCTATCTTCGGTTTAAACCAGCATCTGCAGTTCCTTCCTTAACAAATATTCCTATACAGTCTAAGTGCTGATGTACTTTTATTCATAAATTTATGACTGATATGAGCAGAATTAGGCCATTCTTGGGACATCAAGTCTTCTTCGCCATGGCTTATCTATCTCTGCCTCTCCACATTCTCCTGCCTTCTCCCCATAACCCCTGACACCCACGCTAATCAAGAATCCAAGCATCTCTGGCTTAAAAATATCCATTGACGGCCTCCACAGCCTTCTGTGGCAATGAATTCCACAGATTCACCACCGAATAAATATTTTTATTTTACACTAACATACACCTAGTTGGCAGCTTGACATGATTAACTTGGCATGAATTCTGATTCAAATGAGCAGATTTCCCTACAAAGAATCATAGCTCAGTTAATAGATGATACCCGTACTAATCAAGAATCTATCTATCTCTGCCTGAAAAATATCCACTGACTTGGCCTCTACAGCCTTCTGTGGCAAAGGATTCCACAGATTCACCACCCTCTGACTAAAGAAATTTCTCCTTATCTCCTTCCTAAAAGAACGTTCTTTAATTCTGAAAATTAAAACAAAGCTTGAGTAGAGGAGAGGCAGGACTAAGCTTAGTGAGTGATAGGTAGATCCAGGTTCTGTCCCTCCTTTCTGCAACGTTTCTCCACCCTGCCCCCACTACAATCAGTCTGAAGAGGGTCCCAACCCGAAACATCACCTATGTTCTCTGGAGATGCTGCCTCGCCTGAGTTATGCCCAGCACTTTTGTAAACTAGCACCTGTAGTTCCTTGTTTCTCCTTTTTACTTTTTTCTTTCAACTTATTTGAGTTTACAGTAAAGGTGATATAACTTTTTTTAAATGTTTTTTTATATAATGAAAGCAGGACAGATGTATTTCTTCCATGACGTGAAAACACCTGCTTTTACTTAATTGATGTCGTTTATTATCCAGGTGTTCTCGTTCTATTGGAACCTTATTAATGAAAGTCGGTGTGATGGAAAAAAAAACCCCATACATCGTCAGGCTCTCCACAGGCACAGAATTCCAAAGATAAACATGAGAGTTTTCGCCGACGACTTGATTTTAAGACTCAATACATCACGGCACAGATGTGCTTATCTAAGGCTGATGGAAACACCCCGAGAGTTATCTCATACCTAACAGCTGAAGGTCAGTCTCCAAACAGACTGCTGACTGGTACAGAAGCTCGTCTCTATTTTCAACAGCAGATTCTGCCTCCAAGCGGTGCTCCAGCCAGTGTGCATACTCTTCCTTACGCAGGATCTGAAATGATGACAAGCAATAAAGTTTAGGCCAAGCCGAATAACGTTAGAGACTTTTTTTTTTCCAGGAGGATTACCAGTTATAAAAATCAAAATGCTCGAGTATAACTTGAGCTACAAAACAGTATAACTGACCATTTCTTCACAAAATGCTGGAGTAACTCAGCAGGTCAGGCAGCATCTCGGGAGAGAAGGAATGGGTGACGTTTCGGGTAGAGACCCTTCTTCAGACTGATGTCGGGGGCGGGACAAAGGAAGGATATAGGTGGAGACAGGAAGATAGAGGGAGCTCTGTGAAGGAGGAGGGGAAGGGAGGGACAGAGGAGCTATCCATCTGGTCTATCAATCTTTAGGCGGCTTAACCGTAAGGATGGCACGATGTGCAGTGCTAGAGCTACTGCCTGTCAGGGCCAGAGACCCGGGTTTGATCCTGACCACGGGTGCGTGAATGTACGGAGTTTGCACGTTCTCACTGTGACCTGCGAGGGTTTTCGGTTTCCTCCCACACTCCAAAGACGTGCAGGTTTGTAGGTTAATTGGCTCGGTGTAAATGTAAAATCTGGCCCTAGTGTGTGTTGGGTTAGTGTTAATGTGCGGGGATCGCTGGTTGGCATGGAATCGGTGGGCCAAAGTGCCTGCTTCTGCCCGGTATCTCTAAACTAAACTAAACGTCAAACCAAGGGGAAAAACAACAAAGACAAGGACTTTCAGTCTAGATGAAGGACTTTGTCCCCAAAGTGGCAACGGCCCATTGTCCTCCACAGATACTGCCCGAGTTCCTCCAGCTACTGCCCTTTCTATGCTACATTTTCCAGCATCTGTAGTCTCTCGGTCTACAGTTCCCAGCATTTTCCCTGCAGCCCTTCTTGAAAAGAGGCACACCATATGCCTCCCTCCAGTCTTCCGGCACCTCTCCTGTATTTAAGGACGACTCATAAATTTCAACCAGGGCTCTCACAATTTCCTCTCTAGTTTCCCACAATGTCCTCGTCAGATATATCTGGTCAGGCCCTTGAGATTTGTCTACCTACAAACGCAATAGTACCTTCAATACTTCTTCGATGATAACACTGACTGCTCTCATGACACTTCCATTGACTGCCCCAAGTTCCTCCGTCCTACTGTCTTTCTCCTCTGTAAATTCAGAGGAGAAATATTCATTGAAGACCTTACCCATCTCCTGTGGCTCCACACAGAGGTGGCCGCTTTGATTCCTGAGAAGTCCCACTCTCTCTCTAGTTATCCTTTTCCCCCTTAGGTATTTATAAAATCTTTTGGGATTGTTCTTAATGCTATCCTCAATGTGAACACTACAACTTTTGTACGTTCTCCCCGTGACCTGCGTGGGTTTTCTCCGAGATCTTTGGTTTCCTCCCACACTCCAAAGACGTGCAGGTTTGAGGGTTAATTGACTGGGTAAATGTAAAAATTGTCCCTAGTGTGTGTAGGATAGTGTTAATGTGCGGGGATCGCTGGGCGGCGCGGACTCGGTGGGCCGAAGGGCCTGTTTCCGCGCTGTATCTCTAAATCTAAATCTAAATCTAAAATCTAAACTTGTTCTCTCTCACATGCCCTTTAAATCCTTTGCCTATACTATGGTATAATTTCACAGCAGCCAATTAACATACATGTGCATCTTTGGGATAGTTTAGTTTAGTTTAGAGATACAGCGCGGAAACAGGCCCTTCGGCGCACTGAGTCCGCATCGACCAGCGATCCCCACACACTAGCACTATCCTGTCCTACTATCCTAGGGACAACTTATATTGAAACCAAGCCAATTAACCTACAAACCTGCACGTCTTTGGAGTGTGGGAGGAAACCAAAGATCTCAGAGAAAACCCACGCAGGTCACGGGGGGGGGGGGGTGAGAATGTACAATCTCCGTACAGTGTGCACCAGTGGTCAGGATCGAACCCGGGTCTCTAGCACTGTAAGGCAGCAACTCTACCGCTACACCACCGTGCCGGTTTTGGAAGAAGCCCGGAACGAATGGAGGAAACCCATGTGGCCGCAGGGAGAACAGTCTAGTTCCACACATGGAGCACCAGTGGTCAGGATCGAATCCGTATCTCCTTAATTAGTGCTAACTCCAGGTCCAACATGCCACACTGTTGTGCCACTGTGGACATCTCTCAATCAACATCAGTGAGAGATTACCAGGTTATTAGTACTGCATGCTAGAATTTGCTGTTTGCAATCTGCCAAAGATCCTACATTGTGCTGAAACTTAAAAGAAAATGAAGTTAGTTAATTTGATATAAAATTGCTTACATCCTATTTTTGGGGGTTATCGGGGATTGTGAAAGATGCTGTAAAAATGAAGACTCTTTCTTTTAATGCAAGATTGTGACTGCCCTGTAGAGGCAGTAATGTTCAGTGTTAGGAGCTCATTAAGAGCCCTGAATACAGTTAATTAATTTAGGCAAGGAATTCCCTGACTGATAGAGGAAAGACTCTTTCTTCATCCAACGATTTTAAAATTATGAATAAAATTTCAAATCCATCTTTAGACTGAAAACAAAGTTTAAAAAAAAGCTAAAGTTATAATTTTCATTGGATGGAACACATAGAGTGAAACAGCGTGGAAACAGGCCCTTCAGCCCAACTTGCCCACACCGGCCAACATGACCCAGCTCCACTAGTCCTACCTGCCTGCATTTGGTCCATATCCCTCCAAACCTGTCCTATCCATGTACCTGTCTAACTGTTTCTTAAATGTTGGGATAGTCCCAGCCTCAACTATCTCCTCTGACAATTTGTTCCATTCACCCACCATCCTTTGTGTGAAAAAGTTACCCCTCAGATTCCTAATAAATGTTTTCCCCTTCACCTTAAACCTATGTTCTCTGGTCCTCAATTCACCTACTCTGGGCAAGAGACTGTGCAAATATCCGATCTATTCCTCTCATGATTTTATACAGCGGAAACAGATCCCAAAACTAAAATGCATTAATCTTATTCTTTCAAAACGACAAATACATGTACTGTATTAAAGTTATATTTCTGCATTACACGGACAATTTATTTTCTTTCTTTATTAATGTACATTTGTTTTACATTTTAATCCTCTTATTCCATTGCAATTGTTTTAAATGCGCAACAAAACTGAAATATTGGATTAATGAAGCTTGAAACACTGGATAGGATCATATAATGTGGACAAAGCAATATTAAATTGTGGGACATTAACAAAGCAGGGCAGGCAGCACAGCAGCTGAAATTTTTATTTGATTGTTGTATAACTTCCAGTGCTTTTTGGTTCAGACTTGAGACACCACTGAAAAGGTCTCAATGCACAGTCTGGGTAAAGGCTAGAAACTCCCGTTCAACAATGATTGTCTACCCCGTCAAACACATTTCCTTCTGTGCAGAGTATTTGCTCAGGCAAGGACTAATACACACAAAGAGTCATCGAGTCTTACAGAGTGGAAACATGCCCTTTGGCCCAACACCCACACTGGCGAACATGTCCCATGTATACCAATCCCACCTGCCTGCATTTGGGCCATATCCCTCTAAAGCTGTTCTATCTATGTAAGCCTAAATGTTTCTTAAACTTTGCGATAGTACCTGCCTCAACTACCTCCTCTGGCAGCTCGTTCCGTACACCTACCACTCTTTGTGTGAAAATGTTTCACCTCAGGTTCCTATTAAATCTTTCCCTGCTCACCTTAAACCAATGTCCTCATATGAAAATACATTAAATTGCCTGGAATATTAAATGCAGCAAAATTGATTATTTTCTCTCTTACATTGGAAGAAAGGTTTCCGAGTCACAGTCAGTGTCATTCAACATAGAAACAGGTCCTTTGGCCCATCCCATCTGTGCTGACGATCGTAACCATCTCTATTAATCCCATTCACCAGCACAGTCCATAGACTTCCACGCCTTGACAATTTAGTTTAGTTCAGTCTATCCCCACACATTAACACTATCCTAGACACACACAGGGGACAACTTACAAATTTACACTTACACCAGCCAATTAACCTACAAACTTGTACGTCTTTAGAGCGTGGGGGGAAACCGAAGATCTCGGAGAAAACCCACAGGGTCACGGGGAGAACGTACAACTCCGTACATACAGCACCCGTAGTCAGGATCGAATCAGTGTCTCAGGCGCTGCAAGCGCTGTACGGCAGCAACTCTACCGCTGCACCACCCAAATGGTCATCTAGATATTTCAGAAATGTTGTGACAGTTTTTGCGCCCACCACCTTCTCTGGCAATGGATTCCAAATGACAACCATCCCCTTGTGAAAGAAATGCTATTTAATAGCCCCTCTCAACCTCCTACTCTTTACCTTACACAAATGCTCTCTGGTTGTTGATATTTCGGCTATGGGGAATGCGTTACTACTGTTTACCTACCTCTCTCCATATTTTGAACTGCAGATTAGTTCAGTAAGGTTCCAGGATTTTGGCATTTTGTAGATAGAAAGACATAAATGTGTTTGTATTCCACTTGAATGATAAATAGTTGCAAATTTAAACCATTAGCAGAATAACTCTACTAGAAAGAGACGAGTAGGAATTTCTTCAGTCAGAGGGTGGTGAATCTCTGGAATTCATTGCCACAGACGGCCTTTGGAGGCCGTGTCAATGGATATTTTTAAGGCGGAGATGAACAGATTTTTGATTAGTAACAGTATCGGGAGTTACGGGGAGAAGGCAGGAGATTGGGGTTGAGAGGGAAAGATAGATCTGTCATAATTGAATGGCAGAGGAGACTTGATGGGCCGAATGTCCTAATTCTGCTCTCAGAACCTATGAACTCTGGAGGCTATGGCAAAAACATTGAGGTTATTGAGGAGTGCTGCTTGGCTTTTGAAGTCCTTTTGGATGAAATGTTCTTCTGCCTCTTAGGTGGATGTAAAAGATCGATGGGACTATTTTGCAGCAATAATCCCTGGCAATCTGTTCATTGTTTATCACTTGATTAATATTTCTAAACCACGACTTATCTGGTCTTTACCACATGAGGTGTTGGTGGAACTCGCTATCTACAAATTGGTTGCGATGCTCTCTATAATGGTGAGGGTTTAATTATGTTCATAGGTTGTAGGAGCAGAATTAGGCCATTTGGCCCATCAAGTCTACCCCGCCATTCAATCATGGCTGATCTATCTTTCCCTTTCAACCCCATGCTCCTGCCTTCTCCCTTATAACCCCTGACACCCATGCTTTGCAAGAATCTATCAATCTCCACCTTCTAAATATCCATTGACTTAGACTCCACAGCCTTTTGTGGCAATGAATCCCACAGATTCACCACCCTTTGACTAAATAAATTCCACCTCATCTCCAATCTGAAGGTACGTCCTTTTATTCTGAGGCTATGGCCTCTGGTCCTAGACTCTCCCACCAGTGGAAACATCCTCTCCACATCCACTCTATCCAATTGTAAAGTGCAAATAGTTGTGAAGTCCTTTGGGATTTTCTGAAAAAGCCATGAAAACACATTTCAAAAATGCAAGTCTCTCTCTCTCCACGAGCAAGAAACAAAGCAAACGGCTCCTGATCAAATTACTTTGGGCTCCAATATAAGAGAATGGAATTTTCCATTACAGAAGTGTTCTGGAACCTGATTCTCCAGCCAGGTTTCAAAATCAAAATAAAATCAGTTTTGCCAGCAGGGCAGCTATGTACAGAGAGGAACGGTGAAGATTTTGACTGGAAGAGAGATCAAACATTTATCCTTCATTTAATATATCACAAAAAACAATGGATTTAAGCTACTATTTTGTCGGCCAACTTGATGCCATTAAAATGATCTGATCATCACTTTAGCCATCTCTTTACTCCCGTGGGCGGCACGGTGGCACAGCGGTAGAGTTGCTGCCTTACAGCGAATGCAGCGCCGGAGACTCAGGTACGATCCTGACTACGGGCGCCGTCTGTACGGAGTTTGTACATTCTCCCCGTGACCTGCGTGGGTTTTCTCCGAGATAATAGACAATAGACAATAGACAATAGGTGCAGGAGTAGGCCATTCAGCCCTTCGAGCCAGCACCGCCATTCAATGCGATCATGGCTGATCACTCTCAATCAGTACCCCGTTCCTGCCTTCTCCCCATACCCCCTCACTCCGCTATCCTTAAGAGCTCTATCCAGCTCTCTCTTGAAAGCATCCAACGAACTGGCCTCCACTGCCTTCTGAGGCAGAGAATTCCACACCTTCACCACTCTCTGACTGAAAAAGTTCTTCCTCATCTCCGTTCTAAATGGCCTACCCCTTATTTCTCCCACACTCCAAAGACGTACAGGTTTGTAGGTTAATTGGCTGGGCAAATGTAAAAAATTGGCTCTAGTGGGTGTAAGATAGTGTTAATGTGCGGGGATCGCTGGGTGGCGCGGACCCGGTGGGCCAAAGGGCCTGTTTCGGCGCTGTATCTCTAAATCTAAATCTAAAAAAATCACTGTAGATGTTTCCAGACTGTGGCATCTTCAATCTGCAGAGTGCACTGCATCAATTTACAGATGGATGGGATTAACTGAATTTTGGGGGGTGGACTGCAATGGTGCTAAATTGGCTTTAACATGGTGAGGGTGTGCATACGCATGCACCTGCTGCCTTATGCATGAGCGCTGCAGTGTTAATGTGTGTCGTGAGGTCATGGGAACAGTCCGCAAAGCTAATTTCTTATCATAAGGGTCTGAAGAAGGGTGCCGCACTGAAATGTCACCTATTCCTTTTCTCCAGAGATGCTGCCTGACCCGCTGAGTTACTCCAACATTTTGTGTCTCACTTGTTGTCAACACTGCCAAATACTCCATGCACGCAGACTTACAAGTTAGGAGCAGGAATAGGTAGCCTGGCTCCTCGACCCAGCGTCACCATTAAATAATAGTGTGCCCGATCTCTCCGTAACCTCAATTCCACATTCCCATTTACCTCAGGTAACCTTCTATCGCCTTGCTGGTCAAGTATTAATCTACTTCTGCCATCAAAACTATTCAAAGACTCTGCTTCCACTGGTCTTTGTGGAAGAAGGTTCCAAAGACATGATCCTCAGAGAACAATCATCGTCACGTCTGTGCCTTCGAGGGCAGCAAGGTGACGCAGCGATAGAGGTGCTGACTTACATCGCCAGAGTCTCAGGTCCGATCCCGACTACGGATGCTGTCTGTATGGAGTTTGTACGCTCTCCCTGCGACCTGCATGGGTTTTCACCGAGTGCTCCGGTTTCCTCCCACACTCCAAAGACATAAAGGTTTTGCAGGTTGATTGGCTTTGGTATAGTTGTAAATTGTGCCTCGTGTGTGCAGGGTAGCGTAGGTGTGGTCGGCACAGAGTTGGTGGGCTGAAGGGCCTGTTTCCGCGCCGTATCTCTAAACTCAACTAAAAAATGGTAACCTCGTGTTTTTAAACAATAATTCCCAATTCTAAATTCTCTCACGAGAGGCACCACCTCATCTGCGAACACCCTTACAAGATTCACGAGGATTTCCCGCGTTTCTGTGTTTCCATGCACCCCCTGTTCATTCTACAGACAGAGAAAAACGATAATTGACACAGTACGCTCTCAAGGATCAAAGGAGAATTCTATTATTGCAGACTTTGTTAAGCTGCTTCCTGATTATGTATGCCTGAACTGTATTAAGTTATTGTACAGAAAGGAGCTGTTCAGTTCATTCTCTCCTTGGTGGCTCGAAACCGTCTATCGAGGTTAGTCCCACATATCATCTGTACCGATTATTTTACCCTCGTAGAAGGTGAGTCTTCCCTTCAGCTACATCCTCTTCATTAACTATGACAGCAGAGAAATAAATCTCCCCGCTGAGAGATAAACAACTAGCAGCAATTCAGCGACACTTCCCCCGAACTAGAGAAAAAAGGGATTAGTTTTAAGTACAGTCCAAAATACAAGAATGTTTTCGATGCCTGTGCCCGTGGTATAAAGATAACACACTGCCCCCCGAGAAGTGCCAGTCGTAGGTTTAACAAGCAATCCAAAAGAATTCTTCGGAGAGTAGTTGGAGAAAGAACTTTTTCACCCAGAGGGTGGTTGGAGTCTGGAACTCACTGCCTGGGGTGGTGGTGGAGGCGGGAACACTCACAACGTTTAAGAGGCATTTGGATGGGCACTTGAAATGCTACAACATTCAGGGCTACGGTCCAAATGCGGGAAAATGGGATTAAAATTAGACTGTGTTTGGTAACGGGCGGCGCGGACACGATGGGCCGAAGGGCCTCTTTCTGTGCTGTAGGACTCTCTGACTCTATGACTCTAAAAGCTCTGGGGTTATTTAAATCGTGCAATGTTTTAGTGTTAGAAAAAAAAAATCCATCACAGCCCCATATTCTTACCCTTACATGTAGAGCCTGATTAATTTTTGCTCTTTATTTTGTTTTGTTCAGTTTGGGAATGTTCTTTTAGTTATTTTATACTAGATAAATAAAGTACTTTAAATTAGCCAAAAGCATCAATTTTCAATCTCTGTAAGTAGTTGTAACTAAATCGCTAAGAATTCAAATTACTAAGAGCGGCACAGTGGCGCAACGGTAGAGTTGCTGCCTTACAGCGCCAGAGAGCCTGACAATGATCCTTTCTTTATTTATTGTATTACCTATGAGCACTTTGTTTACAGACCTGTTATACTGCTGCAAGTAAGAGTTTCACTGTTCTGTTTTCGGTACATATGACAATTAAACACTCCTGATTCTCTCTTGATTCTCTTGCCTGGATCTGCCGATCTCCTCCAGCAGTTAAGGTTTCACTCCGGATTCCAGCATCAGCAATCTCTTGTGTCTCAATTAAACAGGTGAGTTGTCCCAATAAGGGAGGAAATCCCACATGGGTTGCAATGCTGATGGGGGGCCCTGTTGGTCTCCTCCTAATTTCTATCCTTTATATTTTCATTCCTCCAGTCGAGATTGTTCAATTAAGTTTTACATTAAGCATGGCAGTTTGGGCGGCACGGTGGTGCAGCGGTAGGGTTGCTGCCTTACAGCGGCAGAGACCCGGGTTCGATCCTGACTATGGGTGGTGTCTGCACGGTAGCGCAGCGGTAGAGTTGCTGCTTTACAGCGAATGCAGCGCCGGAGACTCAGGTTCGATCCTGACTACGGGTGCTGCACTGTAAGGAGTTTGTACGTTCTCCCCGTGACCTGCGTGGGTTTTCTCCGAGATCTTCGGTTTCCTCCCACACTCCAAAGACGTACAGGTATGTAGGTTAATTGGCTGGGTAAAGGTAAAAATTGTCCCTAGTGGGTGTAGGATAGTGTTAATGTGCGGGGATCGCTGGGCGGCACGGACTTGGTGGGCCGAAAAGGCCTGTTTCCGGCTGTATATATATGATATGATATGGACATTCTCTCCGTGACCTGAGTGGCTTTTCTCCAGGATCTCCAGATTCCCCCCCCACTTCAAAGATGTACAGATTTGTAGGTTAATCGTCGTGGTATCAATGTAAATTGTCGTTCGTGTGTGCAGGAGTGTGTTAAGAGAGAGAGAGAGAGAGAGATACAGCGCAGAAACAGGCCCTTCGACCCACCGGGTCCGTGCCGCCCAGCGATCCCCGCACATTAACACTATCCTACACCCACTAGGGACAATTTTTTACATTTGCCCAGCCAATTAACCTACAAACCTGTACGTCTTTGTAGTGTGGGAGGAAACCGAAGATCTCAGAGAAAACCCACGCAGGTCACGGGGAGAACGTTCAAACTTCGTACAGTACAGCACCCGTAGTCAGGATCGAACCCGAGTCTCCGGCGCTGCATTCGCTGTAAGGCAGCAACTCTACCGCTGCGCCACCATGCCGCCCTGTTAATGTGCGGGGATCGCTGGTCGGTGCGGACTCGGCGGGCTAAATGGCCTGTTTCCGTGCTGTATCTCTAAACTAAGTTGAACCAAAGTGGGGAGGCATTAATTTTACAAAACAATTAACTTTAAACTCATGAGTTTATGTACTCACAACACGCACCAGCAGTGGGTACAAGTAGTACTGGATTGGTTTTGATGGATTGTGCAAGGACCCATTCCCTCTATCCAGAGATGCTGCCTGTCCCGCTGAGTTACTCCAGCATTTGGTATTCCTCTTTGGTAATGATGGATGCTTGATTGCCAACATAGACTCAGATACCTGCATCCATACTGGAAGTCTGTACCATACCATAGCACACTGTACACCCACCTTATTATCACACTAACCTGCCACAGAAGAAATGAATTCTTAAAGCTTGTGGATGAATACTCACCCTCTTGGCAATGCATAGTGTTCGCAGTCCATCTGTAGCATACTGGTTTAGATAATTCTGGGTTTTGCTCCGAATTTTCCTTGTGCGTTTGCCCGCGGTGTCCTCTTCTGAGTTGAAAAGAGAAAGATCAATTGAAATTTGCAAGATAATATAACATCAGGCTGCACAATTGCCAAGAAACTCTCAGAGCATTGTAAAGATGATTAAAGATGCTTAGACAGGTCACAGCAAATAACTGTTCAACAAAATTATCCCAGATGACAGTGTGCTAAACAAATTACAGTGTTCTTCTTGGATGAGGGTCATTCAATTTTTTTTTTTTCGTTTAAGTTTCAGAAACGGCACGGTGACGCAGCGGTAGATTTGCTGTCTTACAACGTCAGTGACCCAGGTTCGATGCTGACTACGGGTACTGTCTGTAAGGAGTTTGTACGTTCTCCCCGTGACTGCATGGGTTTTCTCAGAGATCTTCGGTTTTCTTACACACTCCAAAGACGTGCAGGTTTGTAGGTTAATTGGCTTGGTAAAGATGTAAATTGTCCCTAGTGAGTGTGGGATAGTGCTAGTGTGCGGGGATCGCTGGTCGGTGCGGATTCGGTGGGCCGAAGGGCCAGTTTCCATGCTGTACCTTTAGTTTTTAGTTTCATTTAGAGATACATCGCAGAAACAGGCCCTTTGGCCCACTTACTCCATGCTGGCCAATGATCGCCTGTACCCTAGTTATATGTTATTCCAATTTCACATCCTACACACTAGGGGCAATTTATAGAAGCTAAATAACCTAAAACAGCATGTCTTTGAAATGTGGGAGGAAACCGGTGAATCCTTGGTAGAAAACCCAAGGTCAAGAGGAAATGGTCTCCCTCCTCCATCTAAGTTAGTCATACGGTTGCCATAGGCTTTCCTTTATATCCTAAGGTGTAGACCTTGCAGCACTGACAGTTCAGTTTAGTTTAGTTTAGAGATCCAGCATGGAAACAGGCCCTTCGGCCCACCGAATCCGCAAATGCGCCATTGATCCCCGCACATTAACACTCTCCTACACACACTAGGGACAATTTTTAGATTTATACCAAGCCTATTAACCTACAAACCGGTACGTCTTTGTGGGAGGAAACCAAAGATCTCGGAGAAAACCCGCATGGTCACGGAGAGAACGTACAAACTCCATACAGATAGCACTCGTAGTCGGGATCGAACCTGTGTCTCTGGTGCTGTAAGCGCTGTAAGGCAGCAACTCTACCGCTGCGCCACCGTGCCACCGTTCTCTGCAGACTCAATTCCTGATCATCCCTTGGAAGAACATTGCTGGTGCAGTTAGCTTATCTTGAGTATTTTATCCCTTCTCACCTGAGGGCAATGCTTCACTCAGGCTGAGATGCCAAGTTTTCAAAGACCCAAGGGTTTTCAGACAACACAGATCTGCAACCCATAACATGCAGATATGATACAATACAATACAATACAATACAATATATCTTTATTGTCATTGTACAGGGGTACAACGAGATTGGGAATGCGCCTCCCATACGATGCAATAATTCAATTAGCTAGTCAGTATTAATTTAAACAACCCAATGGAACAAATTGCAACAGTTTTAAAACAGAATAAAGTGCAAGTAGATCTGTGCCAGTTCACTGTGCGATGTGACCATCCGGCTCAGCAGGACCGGTTCATAGCAGCTATGGCCCTGGGGATGAAGCTGTTCCTGAGCTCTCCCCAGCTGCAATGATCAATTCAAATGTAATTACAACTGAAGATAGACACAAAAAGCTGGAGTAACTCAGCGTGACAGGCAGCATCTCTGGACCATCCGGCTCAGCAGGACCACACTGGATCAATCAAAATACTGTAATTAATACACTTATTTTTTGTTTAGTTTTGAGTCCACACCAAACTGCGATCACCCCATACATTAGCACTATTCTACACACTAGGGTCAAATTACAATCTTTAACGAAGCCAATTAACTTACAAAACCTGTACGTCTTTGGAATGTGGGAGGAAACCGGAGCACCCGGAGAAAACCCACGCGGTCACAGGGAGGACGTACAAACTCCGTACACACAGCACCCGTAGTCAGGATTGAAACCGGGTCTCTGGCCCTGTAAGGCAGCAGCTCGACTGCTGCACCACTGTGCTGCTCCTTGTACACATATTTCACCATACCACCCTACTTGTACAAGTACTTCAAGACAGATCATTTCTGAGGAAGAATTGCCACATTAAGCATTGGTTGGCAGAATTGAAACTTCTTTACATCTTTCGAATTGTAAAAAGCATTTTTTTTAAGTGTGTCTGGAAGAGCAGGCAGGACCAACACAAAAAACAAATCCATCAGGCACTAAGGAGTTGAGTGTGGTCTTTTGGAGTGCTTCCAATTAGCTGCCTGTTTTTCAGTTCAAAGTGTTGTCAATACATCAATTTTTAATTCGGTTCCAGTGCTGCTCAAGCGGCTTTTACTTCCAAGTGTTACATATACATCTCCGATGCATGACTTTTCTGATAAATGTCATGCTGCACGTGAATCAGAACAAATGACGGTGAGTATTTCACAGGCACAAGAAACTGCAGTTGCTGTAATCTTGTGCAACAAAAAAAAAAACCTTCACCCGTATCTACCTGTCACTTGCCAGGCTTTGTCCCACTCCCACCTCTCTTTTCCATCTTTCACCTCCTACTCCTATCAGTCTGAAGAAGGGTCCCCGCCAAAATGGCACCTGTCCATTCCTTTCCCAGATGCTGCCTGACCCGCTGAGTTTCTCCAGCACGGGTGGTGAATCTGTGGAACTCATTGCCACACACGGCTGTGGAGGCCAAGTCAATAGATATTTCCGAGACAGAGGCGGAGATTGATAGATTCTTGATTAGTGCGGATGTCATGGGTTATGGGGAGAGGGCGGGAGAATGGGGTTGAGAGGGTAAGATAGATCAGGCATGATTGAATGGCGGAGTAGACTTGATGGGCCAAATGGCCTAATTCTGCTCCTTTCACTTATGAACCTATGGCGAGTATTTCTCAGGTTTTGCCACAATAACATATTTAATTCGTGAGTGCTCTCTGCAGCCTTTTTAAAAATTATTTGGCAAAAGCAGGGAATATCAGAAGACCCGGCGTGGGGGGCCCGCCATGAGGGACTGTGGGAGAACAAAGAGGGGCCCGGTGTGGGGGAGGGGGGTGGGGGCACTCTAGTTTTAGAATCCTCTGCCCAGGGGATAAGTCTGTGCTTGTTTGTTCGTTCCGGTTAAGGCACTGTGCACACGGCAGCCAGCCAACAGTCGCATGTCTTTTTCTTTATTTTCACTTTTAATTTAATTTTAATTTCACGTTTTCGTGTACCTTGTTGTGTGCTATGACTGGTGGCAGACCAATTTCTCTCCGGGGATGAATAAAGTTCTATCGTATCGTATCATATCGTATCATTAGTAAAACAAGGTGGCACTGTGGCGATGCTGGTAGAGCTGCTGTCTCGCGGTGTCAGGGACCCGGGTTCGATCCTGACCTCGGGTGCTGTTTGTGTGGAGTTTGCACGTTCTCCCTGGAACCGCATGTGTCTCGTCTGCGCGTTACGGTTGCCTCCCTAGCCCCAGTGATGTGCTGGTTTGTATATTCATTGGACTCTGCAACATTGCTCCAAATGTGTAGGGAGTGGATGAGAAGGTGGGATAGTATCGAACTGGTGTGAATGGGTGATCGATGACTAGTGTGGACTCGATGGCCCAAAGGGCCTGTTTCCACGATGTATCTCCAAACTAAATTAAAATAGAATTTCGGTTTAATGGTTTTTCCAGAATGCTGAACATAAGCAGTATTACTCCCAATAGACAATAGACAATAGGTGCAGGAGGAGGCCATTCGGCCCTTCGAGACAGCACCACCATTCAATGTGATCATGGCTGATCATTCTCAATCAGTACCCCGTTCCTGCCTTCTCCCCATACCCCCTGACTCCGCTATCCTTAAAAGCTCTATCTAGCTCTCTCTTGAATGCATTCAGAGAATTGGCCTCCACTGCCTTCTGAGGCAGAGAATTCCACAGATGTGTTGTAAAAGACCAGATTTGGTGCGTAAGAGAGGAAATTAATTGCAAAATTTAAATTCAGAGGTGAGAGAGCTACTACCAATGAAAGCAAAATCAAAAGCACAAGTTTGCCACTGGTCCCCAACTCTGACAAAATGTCCTTGATCTGAAACTCTGTTTCTCGTGACATACCTGCTGAGTATTTCTCTCATTTTCTGTTTTCATTCTAGATTTTCAACATCTGCCTTTTTGTAAAATTTCAACCACCTTGATTCGAGGAATGAAGGAGTTCGGGTATTAGTTAAGGGCGAGCAGGATGGGCTTGTGGTCATTTGTGTTTAGAAGAATATAGGGCAAGATTATTGAAATATCTACGATTCTGAGGGGTAGATAAAGGGTAGATAAAGGGTTTCCCCTTTGATCATCTTAAAACAACAAACTTGTGGGAATTTATTCCACCCCAAGGAAGATAATCCGGTACAAGGGGGGACATGGTTTCAGGCTTAAATTGGATCGGTCATCAGAGCCATGAATTTTTTTCCTCTCACGAGGTCATGAATCCTTGGAATTTTTTTGTTCTCCCAAAATGTATGGACATGGCGATGCTGGACATATTAACGGCTGAGATAGGTAGATCTTTTGTTAACAGAGGAATCAAACGATGAAAGAAGCTGGCAAGAAAGTGGAGGTGCCAAGAACAGTTCAACCATAATCTTACTGAAAGGTAGAGCAGTCACCAAGCGAATGTATAGTCATAAGGAATAGGAGTAGAATTAGGCCATTTGGCCCATCAAGTCTACTCCGCCATTCAATCACAGCTGGTCTACCTCTCCCTCCGAACCCCATTCTCCTGCCTCCTCCCCATAACCTCTGACACTTGTGCTAATCAAGAAGTGGTCTGCTCCTGATCCTATTTCTTAGGCTTTCACGGGCCTTTGGGATGGTTCCAATGTGCGTCATCTATGCCCAATCCGCTGGAAAGGCCAACAACGAAAAACGGCAGCAAACTGAGGACGTGTTCCTGCTCCCATGGGATTTTATTCCCTCCTCATTCCAAGCAGGTTCATGCAACTGAATGTCATGGGAATTTATTCCCTCCTCATTCCAAGCAGGTTCATGCAACTGAATGTCATGGTCATAGAGCTACACAACATGGCTGATCGACCTCTCCCTCCTAACCCCGTTCTCCTGCCTTCTCCCCATATCCTCCGATTCTTGTACCAATCGAGAATTTATCTATCTCTGCCTTAAAGAATGTCCACTGAATTGGCCTCCACAGCCTTCTGTGTTCTATGTTCGCACCACCCTGCTGCACCTCAGGGCCTAAATCTTTCTCCTCTCGCATTAAACCTGTGCCCTCTAATGTTTGATTCCCCAACTCCAGGAGAAAGCTCTGTTCATCTTACCTATGCCCCTCCTGATTTGATATGCATCTATAAGGTTGTCCCCTCAGCTTAAAATGATACAGGAAATAAAGATGCAGTCTCTCCAGCCTCTCCATGTACCTCAAACCATCCAGACCAATTAACGACCTCAAATGAATGAAAACAAAGCATTGTTCCTGCTCCCGATGAGCAGATAGAATAATTCAATTGGTGATGTCAAGCACAGACTGTTGTGGTGCTGTGCTGAATCCATTTTCATTGCGTTTCTGTGTTATGATTGTGATTACTGTCCGAGATGACGACTGGATTAACTCAAACGATTTTTAATTAAAACAAAAACTACAGATCATAGAAACCAGAAACAAAAACAGAAAATGGGGCAGCATGGTGGCGCAGTGGCAGAGTTGCTGCCTTACAGCACCAGAGACCCGGGTTCGATCCCGACTATGTCTGTACGTTCTCCCCGTGACCTGCGTAGGTTTTCTCCGGGATCTCCAGTTTCCTCCCACACTCTAGGGAGTCAAAGGCTATGGGGAGAAGGCAGGAGAACAAGGGGTTGAGAGGGAAGATAAATATGTCTTATTCTCTATATATCTTATGGAGGTATACAAAATCAAGAGAGGAATAGATCGGGTAAATCTTTTACCCAGAGTAGGGAAATCGAGGACCAGAGGACATAGGTTCAAGGTGAGGGGGAAAAGATTTAATAGGATTCCGAGGAGTAACTTTTTCCGCACAGAGGGTGGTGGGTGTATGGAACAAGCTGCCAGAGGAGGTAGTTGAGGCCGGGACTATCCCATCGTTTAAGAAACAGCTGGACAGGTACATGCATAGGACGGGTTTGGAGGGTTATAGACCAAGCGCAGGCAAGTAGGACTAGGGTAGCTGGGACATTGTTGGCCGGTGTGGGCGAGTTGGGCCGATGGGCCTGTTTCCACACTGTGACTCTAAAGGTTTGTAGGTTAATTGGCTTTGGTAAAGATTGGAAATTGTCCCTAGTGTGCGTAGGATAGTGTTAGTGTGCGGGGATTGCTGGTCGGGACAGAAGGCCTGTTTCCTTGCTGTATCTCTAAACCAAACTACATTAAAATGGGAGAAACACTCAACTTGTTGAGCAGCATCTATGGAGAGAGAAAACACTGTATGTTTTAATGCCGCAGCTTCAATGATCTAGGTTCAATACTGGCTTCAGGTGCTGGTCTGTGTGGAGTCTGAACATCACTCCAGTTACCAAATGGGTTTTCTATGGATGGATCGGTTTCCTCCCACGTCCCAAAGACTTGCTGGCAAGGTAATTTACCACTACCAGTTACTCCTAATGTAGATAGATGGGAGACTGTCGATGGGCATGTGAGAGAGAATAACAGATATGGGACTGATGGAATTGTTCTGAAAGCCGGCATAAAGTCCTTGGGCTGACTGGACTACTAGATCGTGAAACTATTTGGGCAAAGTCAAAGTTACAGTCCAATATCGGAACTGGTTTCTCTTTTTTATCTTCGATCAGATGTATGACTGATTTCACTGTTGATGGCCCTTTGAACAAGGCAATCGTCAATAAAAAGTGGGCAGCACAGTGGCTCTTTCACATGGATGCTCTTTCACAATGTTCTGCGTTCAACCCTGACCTCAGATGCTATCTGCGTGGAGGTTGCACGTTCTCTCTGTGTCTGTGTGCTCAGGTTTCCTCCCACATCCCAAAGATGTGTGGGTTGGTGGATTATTAATCACCCAATAGGAATTGTGTGTAGCGTGAAGGTTCGTGGTGGAAGGTGGAAGGGTTTTGGTCGATGAGAAAGTGGGGACAATTTTTTTTAAATGGGATTGATATGGATTAGTGTAATTGGGTGGGTGATGGTCAGCACGGACTCAGTGGGCTGAAGGGCCAGTGTCTGTAACTCTGTACCTTCTGAATGGGCATTCCATGGACTACGGGGCGGCCTGATTCACCTCTACTCCATTGTGAAAATTGGACTTTGTCTGTGGAACTGATGCGCTGCAATGCTGAGAAAAATATTCTGCACTCTGCATCTTCCCCTTTGTTCTATTTATTGTACTCGAGTTTGACTTGAATGTATTGTATTATTTGAGCTAATTGGATCGCATGCAAAACATAACTTTTCACTGTACTTGTGACAATAATAACACTCTATGGGTCAAAATAAAAATTCCTTGTACATTCAGCTGGGTAGGAAGCACGTCCTTTCCTGCAACAATATCAATAGGCCAGGCATCCAAAGACTAGAAACCATTGCAAACCCATTCCTTAATCCATCTCTGAACTGCGATACAAAAATTTGTGCAGTTCCATTTTGCTGAAAGGAGTAACGATAAACAATAGACAATAGGTGCAGGAGGAGGCCATTCGGCCCTTCGAGCCAGCACCGCCATTCAATGTGATCATGGCTGATCATTCTCAATCAGTACCCCGTTCCTGCTTTCTTCCCATACCCCCTGACTCCGCTATCCTTAAGAGCTCTATCTAGCTCTCTCTTGAATGTATTCAGAGAATTGGCCTCCACTGCCCTCTGAGGCAGAGAATTCCACAGATTTACAACTCTCTGACTGAAAAGGTTTTTCCTCATCTCTGTTCTAAATGGCTTACCCCTTATTCTTAAACTGTGGCCCCTGGTTCTGGACTCCCCCAACATTGGGAACATGTTTCCTGCCTCTAACGTGTCCAACCCCTTAATAATCTTATACGTTTCAATAAGATTCCCTCTCATCCTTCTAAATTCCAGCGTATACAAGCCTAGCCGCTCCAGTCTTTCAACATATGACAGTCCCACCATTCCGGGAATTAACCTAGTAAACCTACGCTGCACTCCCTCAATAGCAAGAATGACGAGAGAAAACATACAGGCTTGCTTCTAATCACCGTTGCTACTGACAACTGTACACAAGGACATGTCAGGCAGCCTCAGAAGGTTGGCTGTTGTTCGGGCATTCAATAAATCAAATTTCCTGGGAAATGCAGATGGGACTGTTCCTATACGTCCTCCTCTACGCAAGAACGTCTAAGCTATCCAAAGCACTCCAAAGACGTACAGGTATGTAGGTTAATTGGCTGGGCAAATGTAAAAATTGTCCCTAGTGGGTGTAGGATAGTGTTAGTGTGCGGGGATCGCTGGGTGGCATGGACCCGGTGGGCCGAAAGGCCTGTTTCTGCGCTGTATCTCTAAATCAAAAAAAAATCTAAAATCTATCAGGCGCAACCTTACAACAAGGTTACAACCCAATGATATGAATATTGATTTCCCTAACTTCAAATAACCCTTGCATCCCCTCTCTCTCTGTCCCTCCCCCACCCAATTCGATGTACTAGGTTCAAAGTCAGCTTGTTGAGTCTCATTGTCTGCAGCTCGTTTTCACCTAGCCCACAGCTAACGATGGCCCGTTTTCTTTATCACCGTTACTTTTTTGCATAACTTTCATTCATTTGTTCTATATCTCTCTGCATCATCATCTATATCTCTCGTTTCCCTTTCCCCTGACTCTCCGTCTGGAGGAGGGTCTTGACCCGAAACGTCACCCATTCCTGTTCTCCAGAGATTCTGTCTGACCTGCTGAGTTACTCCAGCTGTTCGTGTCTATCTTCAGACGAGTACAGACTGGATTGTCTGAGCAGCAACTTTGCTTTGTAGTAGTGATTATGTTCAAATGATCTGAAGCCACCATGGTCACTTGACAGACGGAGGCCTTCGCATTGTGCAGCATAGCTGTTAACACAAAAACCTGTGGTGACATTGCCCTGTATCAGCATTATTGAGAGAAGAGAAAAACCTTGGAGGACTATGCTGACTCAGTCTCGGGCCAGGAATAGATGGTCAGGAATCAGCATTAAGTACATTCATTCATTATCCTCATGGGGTGGCAGGCAATGGCTTAACACGGGGAACCTATTTATTATCTGTGAAAAACAAACAAGTCAAGAGTCAAGGGTGTTTTATGGTCATATGTTCCCAAAATGGAACATCCTTTCTCCATGCAAAATAATCGTCACCCGGTGCTTAAATGATGTTCTGCTGTTGTGAAACCAATAAGGCTTTGAATTGGGAGGGAGGCTTACTTTACGGCATTGTTTCATTTAGTTTGGTTTAGTTTAGAGATATAGCGCGGAAACAGGCCCCTCGGCCCACCGAGTCCGCACCGACCAGCGTTCCACGCACACTAACACTATCCTACACACACTAGGGACAATTTTACATTTATACCAAGCCAATTAACCTACAAACCTGTATGCCTTTGGAGTGTGGGAGGAAACCTTTCTGTCCTGGGCCTCCTCCATTGTCAGATTGAGGCCCAGTGCAAATTGGAGGAACAGCACCTCATATTTCACTTGCGTAGCTTACACCCCAGCGGGTATTTACATTGACTTCTCTAACTTCAAGTAGCCCTTGCTTTCCCTCTCTCCTCTTTCCCTCCCTCTTCCCAGTTCTCCTACCAGTCTTACTGTCTCCAACTACATTTTATCTCTGTACCGCCCACTCCCCCAACATCAGTCTGAAGAAGGGTCTCGACCCGAAGCATCCCCCTTTCCTGCCCTCCAGAGATTTGGTCCATATCGATCCAAAATGGCGGCGCTGCCATAGCAGATGTGGCTTACCTGCGGTCCATTTGTCTTTGTGTTTTTGTTGTTTTTTTTGTCAATTGTAGTTGTGATGTGGTGTTTTTGTGTTTGTGTACTATGTGTGTATGTGGGGGGGAGGGAGGGAACTGTAAAATTGTAAATATGTGTCCCTTCCGAACGGAGACCCGACCTTTGTTTTCTGGGCCGTGTCTCCGTTCCTGCTGCGGCCTACCATCGGCCCAACTCCTGGAGCTGTCGGCCTCCAGGGCTCCGGTTCGCTGAGCCCGCGGACCGGACTTACCATCACCGGAGCCGGCCGTCTTCGGAGGCTGCGGGGGCGGCTGCGACTCGCCTTAGGCTCGGGCCGCGTGGATGCCGACATCGGGAGCTCCGGCAGCGGCAGCGGGTTCGCCCGCCCCGGATCGCGGGGCTTGGGTCGAGGACATTTCACCGTCCGGCGCGGCCTAAAATATGCCGCGGGATATTTCTCTGCTGGGCGGGGGCTTCAATGTCGGGAGCCACGACCGCCACGACCGCCCCGACGTGCAGCAACAGCAGCAGCGTGTTCGCCCGCCCCGGATCGGACTTATCATCGGCGGAGCCGGCCGTCTTCGGAGGCTGCGGGAGCGGCTGCGACTCGCCTTAGGCTCGGGCCGCTGCGGACCGTCCGGCGTGGCCTGCAACCACAACAACCTGACTGCGGGAGAGGACGGCAGGAGAAGGGAAAGACATTGTGGCCTTCCATCGCAGTGAGGAGAGGACTGGAGGAGACTCACTGTGATGGATGTTTCTTTGATGGATGTTTCTTTTTTTTTTTTTTTGTGTGTTTTTGGGGTTGTGTAATTTTAATGCCTATTTAATGCTTTTATTGTTGGACTGTGTTTTTGGGTTGTGTAATTTTAATGCCTATTTAATGCTTTTATTGTTGGACTGTGGGTGACTGAATTTCGTCCAATATTGGATGACAAATAAAGCTATCTTGAATCTTGAATCTTGAATCTTGAAACCTGAACCTGTCTAACTGTTTCGTAAACGTTGGGATAGTCCGTGCCTCAACCACCTCCTCTGGCAGCTTGTTTCATACACCCACCACTCTTTGTGAAGAAGGTACCCCTCAGATTCCTATTAAGTCTTTTCCCCTTCACATTAAACCTATGTCCTCTGGTCCTTGATTCACCTACTCTGGGCAAGAGACTCTGTGCAACTACCCAATCTATTCCTCTCATGATTTTATACACCGCTACAAGGTCATGATACACCTCTAAAAGATCACTTCTTGACGACTCTTGGTTTACATAAATACTCTGTCCCGCTCTGTAATAAAGTATATCTACGTCCACCTCTAAATAAGGAGACAAAAACTGTAATATTTCCAATGAGGTTTCACTATTGCCCCATATACTTGAAGCATGATCTTTCTCCTTTCTCTCATGAAATCTTTGACCGGGTTACTTCATCAACAATTGATCCCACAGCTTCTCTGCCCTCATGCTATGCCCTATCCATCCCTTCTTCAATTTTTCTGCAATAGAAAATCAAATTATTTTTGATCTAAAGATAGACACAAAAAGCTGGCTTAGCTCAGCGGGTCAGACTCTGGAGAAAAGGAATAGGTGATATTTCGGGTCGAGACCCTTCTTCAGACTAACAAACTATCTCAGTTCTGATCAAAGGTCTTTGTCCTAAAGTGTTGATTGTGGTTCTATCACCACAAGTGCTGACTGGACTGCTGATTGTTTTCAACATTTTATTCAACTTCCAATTATATTTTGTACTAGTGTCAATTTTTGCAGTCATTCTTTTTACTCTCATGTGATTCATGCATAATTCCATGCATATAACCATATAACCATATAACAACTACAGCACGGAAACAGGCCCGTTCGGCATGTGTAACTTGTGTGTCATTCATGCGTCACTTGTGTGTAATTTTGCATGTAATTAGCATGTGATTTTGCATATAATTTGTGTGTGATTAGCGTGTAATTGGTGCATCAGTTTGCGTCATTTGCCGGTGATTTGCGTGAGGCTTGTGTGCAATTTGTGGGTAATTTGTGCGTGATTTTTGTTCTGCATATTTTGTCTATGTTCTTGTAATGTAACTGCAAAAAATTTTCATTGTACCTGTACCTCATCGCACATGTCAATACACTCGACTTGCCGTGAGTTTTCTTGGTTTCATTTGAGACTCCCAATATCTTTAGTTTTTCTTTGTTATTTTCTGTTTACTCCCTGCTTTTGTGATCAAATCCCCTCGCAATAAACACTAACATTATTTTGCCTTTCCTGCTTACAACCATTCTGTGTCTATACATTTCCCCTAAACTCTTGAGTGAGCCTTTAACGCGAGCCCATGACTCCTGGCTTCACTCCATTCTGAGGAAACATCCTCTCAATATCCACTCTATTAATGATTCCCAAAACCTTTTAGATTTCAACATGGCAACCCCTTGTTCTTTGGTTAGTACATAGAGCATTAGAACTGTATCTTCAAATATTGTCCTAGTTTGCGACCATTGGGAAATCAGGAAAACAACCCATGTACAAATTAGCTGGAATAATTGAACAATGGTTGAACCCAAGTACAAATTAGCTGGAATTGAACACTGGACACTTCGCCGTCAGCGATGGCAGAGTCGCCAACGGTCTGTCTGTCTTTTCGTCTTTTTTGTTATATGTTTTAAAAAGTATGTGTTTATGTTCTCTGGTTTGTTTTATGTGGGGGAGGGGGTCCGGGGAAACCTTTTTCAATCTCTAACCTTGCCAGAGATGCGATTGTTTTCCGGATCGTATCTCCGGTCGCTCTGCGGCCTAACATCGTGGAGCTGGCGGCCTTGCTCGAGGCTGACTTTGAGCTCCACCGCGGGGGCCGTGGACCTATCATCGGAGCCTGCGATCCCTTGCCTGGGAGCGACTCTCTAACCGATGCCTACGGATTTCACCATCGAGGAGCTCGCAGTCTCGGGTAGAGGCTAATGTCGGGAAGCTCCGAAGCCGCAAGAGGTTTGGGGAGCTGAGATCCCCCCCCGACACGGGAGCTTGATCGCCCCGAAGCGGAGGGCACGACCGCCGGGTACGGGAGCCAAGATTGTCCCGTCAACGGAAGGCTCGAAGCCCCCAACTGTGGGAGGACAATGAAGGGAAGAGATTGAACTTTTCTTTCGCCTTCCATCACAGTGAGGAATGTGGAGGAGTCACTGTGGCGGATGTTCATGTCAAAATGTATTTTGTGTGTTTTGTTGCTTTTTATTGGTATGACTGCTTGGCAAATCAAATTCCTCGTATGTTGCCAAACATACTTGGCTAATCATATCATATCATATCATATACATACAGCCGGAAACAGGCCTTTTCGGCCCTCCAAGTCCGTGCCGCCCAGTGATCCCCGTACATTAACACTATCCTACACCCACTAGGGACAATTTTTACATTTACCCAGCCAATTAACCTACATACCTGTACGTCTTTGGAGTGTGGGAGGAAACCGAAGATCTCGGAGTAAACCCACGCAGGTCACGGGGAGAACGTACAAACTCCTTACAGTGCAGCACCCGTAGTCAGGATCGAACCTGAGTCTCCGGCACTGCATTCGCTGTAAAGCAGCAACTCTACCGCTGCGCTACCGTGCCGCCCTAATGTATGATTATGATTATGATAATAAAGTATGATTATGATTATGATTACGATTTCCAAGAATACATTACTGTGTTGCTACGCCAAAGTTCTTGGAGAAACTCCAGTCCATCTTGTAACTTGCATTTTGTTCCAGTTGAACCACCATATTTAGGATAATTAAAAAATAAATAAATAATGATCAAGGTGATCAACATCAAGAAATCTCCCTTGGTTATAAAAGGAATAGCCCTTCAGTTCCACCCCGCAATACCTATGATAGTTAGCAGCTAAGCTATTACTATTTGTTGGATTCATGCAAGGTGATCTTGGAGGGAGGATGCTCCTCAAACTGCGGAGCATCTTGTACAATACAGATTGGCACACTGGCACACTGATCAACCTTGGCACACTTGTCAACCTGAGGAGCACCTTCAGCAACAGACTGGTTCCACCAAGATGCAGCACAGAGCGCCACAGGAGATCCTTCTTCTCGGTGGCTCTCAAACTGTACAACTCCTCCCCCTTCTGTCGTGGGGTGGACTGAGACTGACTCCCCTCTCCAATCTTCCCTCCTCGGATAAATAAACGTTCTATCGTATCGTATCGTACTATACTTGGTTTCAATTCAATCCCAATATACTTTTCTATCCGTGTTGCCTTCTTAAGGTATCATGTGTACTCTAAGGTCTTCCCGATTGCTAGCTGTAGAAGGTACCTTTTCTATCAATGAAGACATGTTCTGAAATCTTCAAAAGACAAAAAATCCCATTGTGCACTTTCATGATTAGAAATTAGGCACACTCTCGCCTTTTTTTACTGCAACTTATGCAAATAAAAAGTGTTTGGAAGGTCTTTCAATCATTTGTGTCAGTTTCTTCTTTGAAGTCCAAGTAATTGGGAGATTGGGTTGTTGGGCATGTCCTATTGTAATTGACTCTAACGCCTTCCTGTTGTATTGTGTGTCTGTGGTGTTGTGAAGGTTTACAAGGCCATTTGCCAGCCAAAAATAGATCAAAGGTCCCAGATTCACAAACTCCGTGATTAATTCTCAATGAAACAACTCCCTCAATGTTATAGGGGATGTATCCAGTGTGATTTAAAGTATTACTGCTTGGACAGTACTTTTGTACATCCTACTTCACCCCTTGTAAAGTAATAATCGCATCACTAAACTGTCCGGAAAACAGATACCCTTCAAGTCATGCATGTTTCAATCGAATGAGGCATTGTGCACAGCGGCAGGGTGGCACAGCGTAGAGTTGCTGCCTTGCAGCGCCGGAGACCCGGGTTCCAACCTGACTACGGGTGCTATCCGGACGGAGATTGTACGTTCTCCCTGTGACCGCGTGGGTTTTCTCTGGGTGCTCCGGTCCCCTCCCACTCTCCAAAGACACACAGGTTTGTAGGTAAATTGGCTTCTGTAAAATTGTAAATGGTCCCGAGCGTGTAGGATAGTGCTAGTCTACAGGGTGATTGCCGGTCGGCGCGGACTCAGTGGGCCAAAGGTTTAGACACTGTATCTCTAAAGCCTAAACTCTAAAAAAGATTGGCGCAAATCGGCTGTTAAAAAAACACTATATGGAGTGCAGTTTAGTTTAGAGATACAGCGCGGAAACAGGCCCTACGGTCCCTACACTGGGAGCACGCCGACCAGCACGTTCCCTGCATATTAACATTGCCCTGCACACACCTGGGACAACTTTACATTTATACAAAGCCAATCAACCGACAAACCTGTACGTCTTTCCAGTGTGGGAGGAAACTGAAGATCTTGCAGAAAACCCACGCGGTCAAGGGGAGAACGTACAACAGCACCCGTAGTCAGGATTGAACCCGGGTCTTTGGCGCTGCAAGTGCTGTAAGGCAGCAACTCTACCGCTGTGCCGCTGTGTCACCCAGTTGGCCTGCCTTATTGAACAGGAGGGTCTCCACCTGTTACCCCTTCCCCTTGTCCATGCCTGCCTTGGTGAGAGCTCATGGATGGCGCCGATTTGCTTCCCCGTATGATAAGCACAAAGAAGGGATGAGTACTTTTTGTAACATTGTCGCCGCCTTCATGGCCACTCTTTTGTGTACTTTGTGTGCAAAAACATAGAATTTCACTGCAGCAAGGTGCAAGTGGAAGTATTATCATCAAATAGGTATGTAGGAAAATAATTGCAGATGCTGGTACAAATCGAAGGTATCACAAAATGCTGGAGTAACTCAGCGGGCCAGGCAGCATCTCTGGAGAGAAGGAAGAAGGCCTTCAGACCTGAAGAAGGGTCTCGACCCGAAACGTCACCCATTCCTTCTCTCCTGAGATGCTGCCTGTCCCGCTGAGTTACTCCAGCATTTTGTGATACCTTCGATCATCAATTAGGTCCTTCATGAGTTCATAGGTGATAGGAACAGAGTTAAGCCATTCGTCCCATCAAGTCTACTCCACCATTCAATCACGGCTGATCTATCTCTTCCTCCTAACCCCATTCTCCTGCCTTCTCCCCATAACCCCTGACACCCGTACTAATTAAGAATCTATCTATCTCTGCCTTAAAGATATCCATTGTCTTGGCCTCCACAGCCTTCTGTGGCAAAGAATTCCACACATTCACCACCCTCCGATTACAGAAATTCCTCCTCATCTCCTTCCGAAAGGAACGTCCTTTCATGCTGAGGCTATGTCCTATGGTCTGAGACATCAGACAGTGGAAACATCCTGTCCACATCCACCCTCTCCGGGCCTTTCACCCGTCGGCAAGCCCTTACCTGTGGGAGGTTGCTGGAGCAGTTCCATGATGGCAGAGTCAGCTCCTTTAGTGTAAACGACAATCTCATCGGTCAGAGGGTGCCTGACCACCACCGACATCCGCTTCCGAGTGGAATCAAAGCCCAGCGTGTGCAAGAGTTCAAAGGCCAACTTGCCCACGTGGGGCAGCTCCACGGTCACCAGCTCCGGCAGTCTCCCAACCAGGGCGCAGTTGTAGGCCTTGGCGGCATAAACGAGGGCGGCCTCGTCTGGGCTCTCGGCCTCGTACCGCAACTCCCCGTCCTTCCCCATGGCCGTCGTGGTCTCTGCCTGGAAGCCATTTTCATTCTTCTCCCTCTGTGGGGATCTGGCGGACTCTTCGCTCATCTTCGAGGAGGCAACGTCGGAGGAAGGAGAGACCAAGGTGCTGGTGGAGACTCTGTGCAGCGACTTGCTTGTGGAAAGGCTGGAGGAGCTGCTGCTGTTCAAGCCCGAGGTCAGGCGACTGGGGGTAAACCGTTTGATGAAGTCTTCCAGGGACTTGACCGGAGACTTGAGCTCAAAGCGGACACGAACCTTGTGCCTCGGCTGGTTCGGACACGAAACCATCACGGTGTTACAAACGGTCAGTGCGATGAAAAAGTCGATGGTGTCAGATAGTTCAGGGGTGAGGTGGCTTAGTGGTTGTCCTCGTTGTCTCAACACCTCCAGCCGACTGGCACATTCATTCACCTTTTCCAACAGCTGAGGGTCTGGTGTGATGTCTTTCTCCTGGAGATAAAGAACATTCAGAATGGGAAGAGTCAGGCTAGCAGGGCTACTTCTGGCTACAAGGGCAAAAATCTGGGCGGAGGGCGAGGAGGAGTTGATGGAGATGCAAGAGAGATTAGACCATAGAAACATAGAAAATAGGTGCAGGAGGAGGCCATTCTGCCCTTCGAGCCAGCACCGCCATTCATTGTGATCATGGCTGATTGTCCCCAATCAATAACCCGTGCCTGCCTTCTCCCCATATCCCTCGATTCCACTAGCCCCTAGAGCTCTATCTAACTCTCTCTTAAATCCATCCAGTGATTTGGCTTCCACTGCCCTCTGTGGCAGAGAATTCCACAAATTCACAACTCTGGGTGAAAAAGTTTTTTCTCACCTCAGTTTTAAATGGCCTCCCCTTTATTCTAAGACTGTGGCCCCTGGTTCTGGACTCGCCCAACATTGGGAACAATTTTCCTGCATCTAGCTTGTCCAGTCCTTTTATAATTTTATATGTTTCTATAAGATCCCCTCTCATCCAGTGAATACAAGCCTAGTCTTTCCTCATATGACAGTCCCGCCATCCCAGTGATCAATCTCGTGAACCTACGCTGCACTGCCTCAATTACAAGGATGTCCTTCCTCAAATTAGGAGACAATACTCCAGTTGTGGTCTTACCAGGGCCCTATACAACTACAGAAGAACCTCTTTACTCCTATACTGAAATCCTCTTGTTATGAAGGCCAACATTCCATTAGCTTGTTTCACTGCTGTACCTGCACACCAATTATCAGTGACTGGTGTACAAGGATACCCAGTTCTCGCTGCACCTCCCCCTTACCTAACCTAGACTTTTCAGTCTGAAGAAGGGTCTCGACCCGAAACGTCACCCATTCCTTCTCTCCTGAGATGCTGCCTGACCCGCTGAGTTACTCCAGCTTTTTGTGATACCTTCAATTTGTACCAGCATCTGCAGTTATTTTCCTACACAGAGTGAATGGGAAAATAGATATGGAGAGGAATGGAAGTAAATGCTGCAGAGGGAGAGTTTAGTTTAGTTTTGTTATTGTCACGTGTACCGAGGTACAGTGAAAAGCCTTTTGTTTGCATCCTATCCCATCAAAGAAAAGACGATGCATGAATACAATTAGTGTAGTCTAAATACTGGAGTAACTCAGCAGGTCAGGCAGTATCCTTGGAGAACATGGATTTGTGATGTTTCGGGTCGGGACCTTACTTCAGACTGATTGCAGGCATAGGGGGAAACATAGGAAATAGGTGCAGGAGTAGGCCATTCAGCCCTTCGAGCCAACACCGCCATTAAATATGATCATGGCTGATCATCCAGAATCACTACCCCGTTCCTGCTTTCTCCCCATATCCCTTGATTCCGTCAGCCCGAAGAGCTATATCCAACTCTCTCTTGAATACATCCAGTGAATTGGCCTCCACTGCCTTCTGCGGCAAAGAATTCCACAGATTCACAACTCTCTGGTTGAAAAAGTTTTTCCTCATTTCAGTCCTAAATGGCCTTCCACTTATTTGTAAGGCGCACCCTGGTACCCCTTAATCCCACGTGAAACTGGCGCACGGTCGCGCAGGGGTTGAGTTTCTGTCTTACAGCGGCCCAGGTTCGATCCCGACACCGGGTGCTTGTTGGTACGGAGTTTGCACGTCCTCCCCCTAGTTTAGTTTAGAGGGAAACAGGCCCATCAGCCCACCGAGTCCGCGCCGCCCAGTGATCCCCGCACATTAACACTATCCTACACACACTGGGGAAATTTTTTACATTTACCCAGTCAATTAACCTACATACCTGTACGTGTTTGGAGTGTGGGAGGAAACCGAAGATCTCGGAGAAAACCCACGCAGGTCACGGGGAGAACGTACAAACTCCGTACAGACGGCGCCCGTAGTCAGGATCGAACCTGAGTCTCCGGCGCTGCATTCGCTGTAAGGCAGCAACTCAACCGCTGCGCCCTAGTGCTCGCCGGCCAGTGCGGACTCGGTGTGCCGAAGGGCCTGTTTCCCTCTAAACTAAACTATGAAAACGAAAGTAAAACCTGCGCCGGCTTGCTGCGTTTACTGACCATGGGGCTGCTGAAGGCAGTGTGCTTGGACAGGATGCTGGCCCTCTTAGCCTCTGCCCTGCTGCCGGTCCGACGGTGGGACTTGGTGCTTTGTGTTCTGTAGACAACCTTGGCGCTCTGGTGGCTGGACGTGCTGTCACACCTTGGTATTGTTTCCGATTTGGTCACACATTCCTCATCCTCCGAGTCAAGGTCCTGGTACATGGCCAACCTCTTCGCTATTTGTGGGTGGGGGGGAGGGTAAAAATATCTTACGTTAGCTACATATTAAACTGAAACCAAACAGTTGGAAAGACAAATATGCTTGAATTTTTTTTTTAAACGAAGCAGTGTTTTTGGTCAATAGACAATAGGTGCAGGAGGAGGCCATTCAGCCCTTCGAGCCAGCACCACCATTCAATGTGATCATGGCTGATCACGTCCCTTGCCTCTCAGATTTAAAGCTTGGTGTTAACGCTTTGTCGTTGTCTTCTTCTGCAGAAGTTAATGTATCAGCACATGCCAATCCGTTCTTGTTTAGTTTAAAGATCACAGCATGGAAAAAGGCTCTTCAGCCCAACATTCCCACATCAACCATCAAGCACCCGTTCACAATGGTTCCATTGTATCCCCCACTGTCCCATCCAACCCTTCACACACTCGGGGCAATTTACAGAGGCCGATTAACCTACGAACCCGCGCGTTCCTTGGAATGTGGGAGTTAGCTGGAGAACCCAGAGGAACAGGGAGAACGTGCAAACTCCACGCAGACAGCGCTCAAGGTCAGGATCAATCCCAGGGTTTTTTTTTAGAGATACAGTGCGGAAACAGGCCCTTCGGCCCACTGAGTCCGCACCGACCAGCGATCCCCGGACACAATAACACAATCCTACACACACTAGTGACAATTTGCACTTATACCAAACCAATTTACCCACATATTTGTACATCTTTGGAGTGTGGGAGGAAGCCGAAGGTCTCGCAGTCACGGGGGGAGCGTACAAACTCTGTACAGACAGCACCCATAGTCGGGGTCGAACCCGTGTCTTCAGTGAGGCAAGCACTGTAAGGCAGCAACTCTACCGCTGCGCCACCGTGCCGCCAGGACTCTGGCGCTGTGAGGCAGCACCACTGCATCGTCCTGCAATATTCCTGATTATTGCGTGCTACTATTCACAATGCGAACGACAACAACTCTGCCTCATGACCGTTGCCCTTTCTAAAACTACAATTTGCTGCCATGACATGGACCCGACTCACTGTTTCTATTGTCCTTATACATTACCTTTATGAAGGAGATGCGAAGGAAAATCTTTTGTCAGAGGGTGGTGAATCTGTGGAACCCTTTGCCACAGAAGGCTGTGGAGGCCAAGTCAATGGATATTTTCAAGGCGGCGATTGGCAGATTCTTGATTAGTAAGGGTGTCAGGGGTTGTGGGGAGAAGGCAAGAGAATGGGGTTGAGAGGGAAAGATAGATCAGCCATCATCAACTGGCAGAGTAGGCTTGACGGGCCAAATGGCCTAATATCCGCCCTTATAACTTGTGAACATGAGAAACAATGGCATTTAGAGACCGCCCACATGTTGATCCACATCGGGGAATGTGGAAAGAGTAAAATGGGATTAGTGTTGAACTTGGTGGTCAGCTCAGACTCAGAGAAACATAGACAATAGGTGCAGGAGTAGGCCATTCGGCCATTCGAGCCAGCACAGCCATTCAATATAATCATAGCTGATCATCCAAAATCAGTACCCCCGTTCCTGCTTTCTCCCCATATCCCTTGATTCTATTAACCCTAAGAGCTATATCCAACTCTAAGGTATTTATTCACAAAATGCTGGAGTAACTCAGCAGGTCAGGCAGCATCTTGGGAGAGAAGGAATGGGTGACGTTTCGGGTCGAGACCCTTCTTCCGAAACGTCGCCCATTCCTTCTCTCCCGAGATGCTGCCTGACCTGCTGAGTTACTCCAGCATTTTGTGAATAAATACCTACGATTTGTGCCAGCATCTGCAGTTATTTTCTCATATCCAAATCTGTGTCGACTCAACGCGCCGATGGGCTTGTTTTAAGTGCACCCTGACCCTGCAGCTCGATGAACAGTGAGCATTGACGATGACGACAACCAGACCGAATGGTCCGTGTTTGGCAAAGGCAGTCATTTTGCAAACGGCAGGGGGGCCTGGGAAAGTACAGCAGTGCAAGATCTCATTCGGCCCCCATGCCCGAGGCAGCTCTTGGAAAGAGATTTACAGTCAGAAGCCAAACCCAGGCTTTTTCCACAAAGCCTTGCCAAGCGTATATCCAACTCCCTTTCCACTGGGCGCGCGACTGTGCCTTGGTGTCGGTCCACTTTCACCAACCTCCCAGGCAGTGTTCCAGATCATAATGACTTCAGAAAGTTCCATTCAATTTCCACCTCAATATTTCGCCAATCACCTCAGACCAAGTGCAGCCACCACCCAGGCTTGCCAGTGGAACTAGTTACTCACTAATGACCCATCGCAGAGTAACCTCATCATTCTATGTAATTAAAACAAAAATTGCGATGTTGGAATTGCAAAATAAACGGGCGTTCTATCCACTCAGAAGGCAGTGGAGGCCATCTATGAATATTTTTAAGGCAGAGATAGGTAGATTGTTGATTAGTACGGATGGCAGGGGTTATGGGGAGAAGGCAGGAGAATAGGGTTAGGAGGGAGATATAGATCAGCCATGATTGAATGGCGGAGTAGACTTGATGGGCCGAAGGGCCTAATTCTGCTCCTATCACTTATAACCTTACAACCTCTCTAGACCTATTATTTTCTAACTGCCGATGGAACACAACCATCTTAACTTTTCGACTGCCCTTACTTACTCTAACCTCACCCCCCCCATAAGAACGGTCAGAAGAAGGGTCTCGACCCGAAACGTCACCCATTCCTTCTCTCCAGAGATGCTGCCTGTCCCTCTGAGTTCCGCCAGCATTTTGTGTCTATCTTCGCTGGAAACACTTAACAGGTCAGGCAGCATCTGTGGGGAAAGAGAAACAGAGCCAATGTTTCAGACTGAAGCTGCTTCTCCAGAACCAGAACTGACAAATGGCCTTTGATCCAAAATACTGGACCTGTTTTTCCCGTTTCAGAATGCTGCCTGACCTACCGACTACTTCCAGCTCTTTTTGTTTTTGTTTCATTTCAGATCAATTCTGGAGCTTTTGTATCTGGTCTCAGCGAGAGTACTTCATGGTAAAACATTCTCAACATAAAGATAGAGAATGATCACCATTTATGAATTCTTCCTCCGCTCTTGAAATGAATATCCCTTTGGTTCCATCTTCCAATCCCTGCCATATTTAGCAGCTAAGCTGCTTCTACAAGTGATAGAAAATAGAAAATAGGTGCAGGAGGAGGCCATTTGGCCCTTCAAACCCTTCCCCCCCATCCCATCTATCTTTCTGTCTGAAGAAGGGTTTTCGAGCCAAATCGTCACCTATTCCTTCTCTCCAGAGATGCTGCCTGACCCGCTGAGTTACTCCAGCATCTTGTGTCTGTCCACGGAATAAATCGGCACCTGCAGTTCCTTCCGACACCCGAGATTTTGTATTCAGGGCTGGTGCTAAAACACCCACAGAACACACGAGGTGTTCATAACCTGCCCTGCCTTTGCTTGACGAGCTCTGCACTGGATTTCCAGCATATCTAAGAAAATAAAAACACTTCATTTTAAATCAGTTTGTTCTCGATGAGTGGTGGGCAAAGTTTGTAGATCCAAATAGGATTCTCCTGCTCCCAGTTCTTAAGTTTCAGCTTACGTTATTATTTTGACCTGATGGCCTAAGCATCACCTCCAATGTTGGTTACCTAGGAGCAATCCTAGTCTCTCGAGTCTCTTTGGCGTAATTAAAGTCTGCCATTTCCAAATAACACTTCTAAACACCCGTGTACCCTCTTCAAGACGTTGGCAACGAATCTTACAGTATGTGGTCCAGAACTGGACCAAAAGTTCCAGCTGAGGCCAAACCTGTGGTTTATTAAGTTTTAAACTAACGTCCTGGATGTAAATTGGAGGAACAGCATCTCATATTTCCATTGGGCTGTTTACAACCCAGCCGTATGAACACTGATTTCTCTAATTTCAAGTAACCTGGATTCCTTCCCACCAAACCTGCTCCCCCCCTCGCATCCCACCCTCCCCCCACCTCCTTGTCATCCTACTAGTTCCACTGTTTGCAACCTTGTGTCCCCTGTCGTGAGCACATCTTCCCCTGCCAACAATGGGCCATTATAGACTCCAGCCTTCCTGAGGTCAACTGTGGACAGCTTTGTTTTGTTCTGGTCTTTTCTTGCCTCCAGTACCCCCCCTCCCCCCACCCCCACCCCATCTATCTTTCTGTCTGAAGAAGGGTTCCGAGCCAAACCATCACCTATTCCTTCTCTCCAGAGATGCTGCCTGACCCACTGAGTTACTCCAGCATTTCGTGTCTATCCTCGGAATGAATCGGCACCTGCAGTTCCTTCCTACACCCGAGATTTTGTATTCAGGGCTGCTACTAAAACACTCACAGGCCACACGAGGTGTTAATAACCTGCCCTGCCATTGCTTAACGAGCTCGGCATTGGACTTCCAGTATAACTTTCCCACACTACTGCATCCTGTGTCTCCTTGTAGGTCCTCTCGGATGCAAGTCTTGGGAATGAATGGTGCTTTTGTTGATTAAATTATTTCTCTTTGCTTATCTCTGCAGCAGGAGACTTCAACCTTGCTGCTCTTCCCTTCCCTGTCTGGCTCCACCAGGTCACAATGAGCAGTTCAAAGCAAGGGAATCATGAAATGTAAGTCATTCTGGCTTGTACTGGACAAGAGGACATATATCAAATTCATGAAATGCTGCGGAATCCAAGTTTCAAAGATGATCATCTACTTCCGAATCTTGTCACGCTCAGGAAAACCTTTCCCTGCAGATGATGTACCGAAAAGAGACCACCTGGCACTCGAGAAGTAATTTCAAAGACGTCTAATAATTTAATGTGAAAATATCCTTTACAAAATTACAACAAATTAGGATCAAGATGATGAAAATGTCTTCATTCAGGAGGTTATGGATGCTTGAAATTCTCTTCCCCATGGGGACATGGCCAGAATATATTCAAGAATGAGTCTGTTGAATTTTTGAAGGGTGTGGGAATTGAAGTTACACCATTTCGCAGCATAATAGGGGTGGCACGGTGGCACAGTGGTAAAGTCGCTGCCTTACAACGTCAGAGACCCAGGTTCAATCCAGGCTACGGGTGCTGTCTGTACGGAGTTTGTACGTACTCCCCGTGACCTGAGAGGGGTTTCTCTGGGATCTCCGGTTTCCTCTGACACTCCAAAGACGTACAGGTTTGTGGGCTAATTGGCTTGGTATCATTGTAAATCATCCCTAGTGTGTGTAGGGCAGTGCTCGTGTGCGGTGAACGCTGGTTGGCACGGACTTGATGGTCCGAAGGGCCTGTTTCCACACGGTATCTCTAAACTAAACAAAATGTGCCTGGAAATCGAAAGATTCAGTAACTGGGCAGGAAAACCACTTTAGGGTGTTGTTATTAGCTATGACCAAACTGAATGGCTGAACAGATTCGAGGATTCATCCGGTCTGTTCCTGCTTCTATTTCTCAATTTCCTGCTGGCCTTTAAGATGCGATGACATTTTCGAGCTGCTCTTTCAGCAGGTTACATGGAAACTGAAGCTTGATTGTGCTTTGATCGCAGTGTTGATTTCCTTTAGCATTTGGATACAGCGTTCAAAATATGACTCAGTAGTCAACCAGGAAGTAATCTTCTGGTAGAAGTAATCTTAGATTTAGTTCAGTTTCGAGATACAGATCGGAAACAGGCCCTTCGGCCCACCGAGTCCACACCGACCAGCGATTCCCGCACATTAACACTAACCTACACACACAAGGGACAATTTTACATTTATACCAAGCCAATTAATCTACAAACCTGTACGTCTTTGGAATGTGGGCGGAAACCGAAGATGTTGGAGAAAACCCATGCAGGTCCCATGGAGAACGTACAGACTCCGTACAGACAGCAACTGTAGTTAGGATCGAACCCGAGTCTCTGGCGCTTTAAGGCAATAGCTCTACCGCTGCGCCACCGCGCCAACCTAATAATCTCGGGATTCTGTAAACACTTTCCTTCACTGATGGTGGGAGGGAAATACTCTTCGTCAATGAGGCTCCACATAAAACCCTCGCTTCAAGATATCAATCACGGTGATGACAATTTAGACGATCATTGCGGCTCGGTGTCGCAGGAGTAGAGTTGCTGCCTTATGGTACCAGAGACCCGGGTTCGATCCTGGCTACCTGGTGCTTGTCTGTACAGAGTTTGTACGTTCATCCCGTGACCTGCGTGGGTTTTCTCCGAGAACACCAGTTTCCTCCCGCACTCCAAAGACGTACAGGTTTTTTAGGTTAATTGGCTTGGTAATAAATGTAAAAATGATCTCTAGTTTGTGTAGGATAGTATTAATGTGCGGGGATCGCTGTTCGGCGCGGAGTTCGGTGGGCCGAAGGGCCTGTTTCCACGCTGCACCTCTAAACTAAACTGAACAATGAGCTTATCAGTGTAACACATGTGGATGGACATCTTAACTCAGCAGCTGTGAAGAATTAGAACTAGCCGGTGTGGTGCCCTAAGAAACCATAACCTGAATACAATGAATTATGGAAAAGGGAAGTTCAATATAATAGATCCGAATCACGACAAATTGAAAAATAGAACAAGACAAGAATACAAGGGAAGATGAATTTGTTGCCTGACCCGCTGAGTTGTTCCAGCACCTTGGTACCTATCAGAGAACACTTTGATCGAGGTAATCTGTTGCTGGATATGATTTGTCCTGGTTTTTTCTTGCTTCCAGCTTCCACCCCCCCATTCAATCTGAGAAGGGTCCCGACCCGAAACGTCACCTAACATTTTCTCCAGAGATGCTGCCTGACCCGCTGAGTTACTCCTGAGCACTTTATGTCTACCTTTAAGATGAATTAGTTGCCGATGTGGTTCGCTAGTAATTATTTCCTCTCCCAGATGGCAGGGGAGTCAGAATAGACTGCTGACGTCTGGTTTTGAAAGTGCACCGATGTCTCAATGTCCTTGCAAGAGTTTGATCTGTGAGTGGCATCAGCCAAATGAGATCCCGTCTTTAATGGACAGCCATTCAGGGGACACTCACCAACAGAAAACAGTGATGGAAAGTGTCGCTTTAATTATAGATCCCTCTTGCTCACTGAGTGACACTGTTGTTATTTACAGCTAATGCCAAACAGAGCAGGAAGCAAAGGCTGGACCCTCGATCATAGTTACCTTTAGTTTAGTTGAGACATACAGCAGGGAAACAGGCCCTGTTGCCCACCTAGTCCGTGCCGACCAGCAATCTACACACTAGGGACAATTTGCGATCTTTACAGAAGCCAATTAACCTACAAACCTGTCTGTCTTTGGAGCGTGGGAGGAAATCAGAGCACCCGTGGCAAACCCACGCAGTCACAAGGAGAACGTACAAACTGCGCACAGATAGCACCCGTCGTCAAGATCAAACCTGGGTCTCTGGCGCTGTAAAGCAGCAACTCTACCGCTACGCCACCGTGCAGTCCAAGTAATAGAGGAGGAATATCCTCTCCATATAATATCCTTATATTACTTTGCACAGTTTGTAGAGTCCGTGCTTAGAGTAAAATAAAAGGACACTATATTCTCCACATTACAATATATATGTGTATACAATATATATATATGTGTGTGTGTGTGTATGTGTATGTATGCGACTATGTATGTATGTATATATTGTATTGTACTTTCTTATAGTTTTGTATGTATTGTATTATATGTTGTATTGTACTTATTGTACTGTACATATATATTGTATTATAAGCTCATGTTCACAAGCTATGAGTATAATTAGGCCATTCGGCCATCGAGTCTACTCCACCATTCAATCATGGCTGATCTCTGCCTCCTAATCCCATTTTCCTGCCTTCTCCCCATAACCCTTGACACCCATTCTAATCAAGAATCTGCCTTAATAATATCCACTGACTTAGCCTCCACAGCCCTCTGTGGCAATGAGTTCCACAGTTTAACTACCCTCTGACTAAAGAGGTTCCTCCTCACCTCCTTTCTAAAAGAGCGCCTTATAATTCTGAAGCTATGACCTCTGGTCACAGACTCTCCCACCAGTAGAAACATCCTTTCCACAACCACTCTATCTATGCCTCTCATTATTCTGTAAGTTTCAATGAAGTCCCCCCTCAACCTTGTAAACTCCAGCGAGTCGAGGACCAGTGCTGTCAAACGCTCATCATATGCTAACCCACTCATTCCTGGGATCATTCTCGTAAACCTCCTCTGGACCCTCTCCAGAGCCAGCACACCCTTCCTCAGATGCGGGGCCCAAATTTGCTCACAGTAGTCCAAATGCGGCCTTACCAGCGGCTTATAGAGCCTCGGCATTACATTCCAGTTTTTGTATTCTAGCCCTCTTGAAATAAATGCTCGCATTGAGTTTGCTTTCTTTACTACCGATTCGACTTGCAGATTAACTTTTTTGGGAATCCTGCACCAGCACTCCCAAGTCCCTTTGCACCTCCGATTTCTGGATTCTCACCCCATTCCGAAAATAGTCTACGCCTTCAGAGCCTCATCATTACATCCCTGTTTTTGTATACAAGCCCTCTTGATATAAATGCAAGCAGTGAATTTGCCTTCCTTACTACCGATTGTACTTATACAATCCTCTATGGAGAGCTGACATCGGGGAGGAGAACCATCGGCCGTCCCCAGCTACGTCACAAGGATGTCTGCAAGAGAGATTTGAAGGCGCTCGACATCGATGTGGAGTCCTGGGAGAGCCTTGCAGCTGACTGTACGAGGTGGAGAGGTACCCTGAACCAACGTCTCAAAACGGGGGAAGAGACACTGATGAACGCAGCGGCAGACAAGCGGGCACGCAGAAAGGAGCGCAGCAACGTCAACAGACCGGAGACCACACACAAACGTGACCTTTGCGACAGAGACTGTCACTCCCGCATTGGTCTCTTCAGCCACAAGCGACGCTGCTCTAGCCGAGGTGTGGAGTAAGCAGCCAACTAGGATGCATCACCCATGGTCAGCCATGACCGAGGGGGCCTAAGAAGACTTATACAATATATACATTGCGATATATACACCTTCGCTCAGTCCGCCTTAACCAACCTGATCTCTCGGTGGCTGAGCACTTCAACTCCCCCTCCCATTCCCAGTCTGACCTTTCTGTTACGGGATTTCATTGCAATATATATATATATATTGTTAGACAAGGACTGATTCCTTTACGTTTCATCTTGCCCAGACAGATTACGGGCGGCACGGTGGCGCAGTGGTAGAGTTGCTACCTTACAGCAAATGCAGTGCCGGAGACTCAGGTTCGATCCTGACTACGGGCGCCGTCTGTACGGAGTTTGTACGTTCTCCCCGTGACCTGCGTGGGTTTGCTCCGAGATCTTCGGTTTCCTCCCACACTCCAAAGACCTACAGGTATGTAGGTTAATTGGCTTGGTAAATGTAAAAATTGTTTCGTAGTGGGTGTAGGATAGTGTTAATGTGCGGGGATCGCTGGGCGGCGCGGACCCAGTGGGCCGAAGGGCCTGTTTCTGCGCTGTATCTCTAAATCTAAATGTCGATGCCAGCAGCAAACCTGACTTACCGTTCGCATCGTGAGAGTACTCGACTCCTGCCACTGTACATCGTCGGAACACCATCTTATTTTCAGTCAGTGTCCCAGTTTTGTCAGAGAATATGTACTGTATCTGTCCCAGATCCTCCGTGATGTTCAGTGCCCGGCACTGCAGATGGGAGTCTGTCTCCTCGTCGTACAGGTCTACGTCTTGGTGGATGAAAAATACTTGGCAAATCTTGATAATCTCAATGGAAACGTACAGTGAAATTGGAATCAGCACCTGTGTGTGTGAAGAAAATACGACGTCAATAGACAATAAACAACAGGTGCAGGAGGAGGCCATTCGGCCCTTTGAGCCAGCAGCACCATTCACTGTGATCATCCTCAATCAGTACCCCTTTCCTGCCTTCTCCCCATATCCCTTGACTCCGCTATCTTTAAGAGCCCTATTTAACTCTCTCTTGAATGCATCCAGAGAATCGGCCTCCACTGCCTTCTGAGGCAGAGAATTCAACAGATTCACGACTCTCTGGGTGAAAAGGTTTTTCCTCATCTCCGTTCTAAATGGCCTACCCCTTATTCTGAAACTGTGGGCCCTGGTCCTGGACTCCCCCGACATCGGGAACATGTTTCCTGCCTCTAGCGCGTCCAATCCCTTAATACTCTTATATGTTTCAATAAGATCCCCTCAAAAAGGCGGCAGTATTTAAAATATCACCTGCGAAGTAAAGACTTGCGCAATAGGTGACTTGCATAAGCTCACAATTAGGTCAATAATTCTGTACTCTAGTCCCCAGTGCAATCAAGGCAGTTTGAAATGTCCACAGCACTGTATGATCACACAAGTTTGCAGCGGAAACAAAGCCGGCAATGCTTACCCAGGTTTACAAGAATGACCTCAGGAATGAGTAGGCTAACCAATGATGAGCATATATCGGCATTGGGCCTGTAATCGCTGGAGTTTAGAAGAATGAGAGGGGGAACCTCATTGAAACATACGGAATAGTGAAAGGCTTGGATAGAGTGGATGCGGAGAGGATGTTTCCACTAGTGGGGGAGTCAAGGACTAGTGGTCATAGAATCTGAATTAATGGACGTTCTTTTAGGAAGGAGACGAGGAGAAATGTCTTTAGTCAGAGGGTGGTGAATCTGTGGAATTCTTTGCCACAGAAGGCTGTGGAGGTCAAGTCAGTGGATATTTTTAAGGAAATAGACAATAGGTGCAGGAGTAGGCCATTCGGCCCTTCGAGCCAGCACCGCCATTCAATGTGATCATGGCTGATCATTCACAATCAGTACCCCGTTCCTGCCTTCTCCCCGTACCCCAGAGGCAGAGATAGATAGATTCTTGATTAGCACAGGTTCTTGATCAGAGGTTATGGGGAGAGGGCAGGAGAATGGGGTTAGGAGGGAGAGATAGATCAGCTATGATTGAATGGTGGAGTAGACTTGATAGGCCTAACAACCTAATGCTACTCCTATCACTTATGACCTTAAAACAGAACTCAAGCCGGCAATGGCGGTGGTCCTTACCCAGAAGGCCGCACGCCTCAGAAAGTGCACTGGAAGCAGCCAGGCGCCGCTGAGACAGTTAATACTCTCAGTGAGTTATTTCTGACAGGGGAAGGGGATGGCAATTCCGACCTCTGTGAAATAGGCACAGGGAACGGAGATATATGGATCACATACAGGCAGATGAGATCGATTTATCCTGGCATCAGGCCCAGCACAGACATTGTGGGTCGAAGGGCATGATTCTGTGCCGCACTAGTACTGTGTTCTTTGAATCACACTTGGGATTGGAAAGGGCATGTGTGCTGGTTACATCTGGGTACATCCAACCTCTGGTCACATCCAATCTCTTTCAACGTCTAACCACCGATCATGCCTGGAGATGTCAACTTCAGACACAACTGGTCCTGACACATATTTTTTGCACTATACGTAGTACTAGATGCCAGTCAAATGAGGGGGGAATTTCTTTATGCTTCTATCTATTTTATAGTGAAAGGAGGAGTAGAATTGATGCATTCGTCAGTGACATCCCCAAATGGCTAATTGACTAATTGAGTGGATGTGGAGAGGACGTTTCCACTAGTTGGAGAGTCTAGGACCAGAGGTCATACCCTCAGAATTAAAGGATGGTTCTTTTAGGAAGGAGATGGGGAGGAATTTATTTAGTCAGAGGGTTGTGAATCTGTGGAATTCATTGCGAGAGAAGGCTGTGGAGGCCGTCAGTGGGTATTTTTGAGACAGAGGCGGAGATTGATAGATTCTTGATTAGTACGGGTGACAGAGGTTATGGGGAGAGGCAGGAGAATGGGGTAAGGGGGGGAGAGTTAGATCAGCCATGGTTGAATGGCGGAGTGGACTTGATGGGCCGAATGGCCTAATTCTGCTCCCATCATTTATGAACGTATTTCATCTGAATTACCTGAAGCACTATAATCATCGTAAAGAACAAATATAATCCGGATAATGCAGGAGATAAGGACGTGCCATCTGCACTGAGGACATCAAATACTGGCCGCCGATCTCCGTATCCAGCCACCCACAGACCATGACCTGTGTATTGTAAGAAAGAATATGATGTTAAGAAGCACATTCAACAAGGGCGGCGCAGTGGCGCAGTGGTAGAGCTACTTCCTTACAGCGCCAGATAGCCGGGTTCAGTGGGAGAAGATGGCAGGAGAAGAGAAAATACACTCTGGCCTTCCATCACAGTGAGGAGGTGACTGGAGGAGGAGACTCACTGTGATGGATGTTTCTTTTTGTTTGGTGTTGGTTTATGATTGTGTGTGTTATTGCTTATTTTTATTGCTCTTATTGTTGGACTGTGGGTAATCTTTCATTTCACTGCACATTTACGTGTATGAAACAAATAAACTTGACTATTGACTATTGATCTTGACTACGGGTGCACCTCTGTTTGGAGTTTGTATGTTTTCCGGCGTGGGTTTTTCCCCCAAGATCTTCGATTTCCTCCCACAATCCGAAGACGTACAGGCTTGCAGGTTAACTGGGCTTTGATATAAAATGTAAAATTGGCCCTAGTGTGTATAGGATAGTGTTAGTGTGTGGGGATCGCTGGTCGGCGTGGACCAAGCTGGTGGGCTGAAGGGCCTGTTTCCGCGCTGTATCTCGAAACTAAACTAAACCTGCCAGGCATTAGTATTCAGGCTGGTGGAGATCACAGATCTGGGGATTGCTGTTGCAGGAGCTCGGGCCCCCCTCGTTGGCAGCAGTGTGAAACTAAACCAGTCAGTTTGCAATCCTGGTTTTACATGGGACCCTGAAATAGCATCGCTATTGAGCAATTCCACGTTACATCATTTTCCACGAGAAACTACAGTAGTCTGGATACTCGTCTGAACCACCCCCCCCCCCCATCACAAATTGTGCTCAGTGTGAGTGAGCTATTGCCCACCTCAGAAGCGAAGTATTGACGCAAGTTCTGCTACAATGCCCACTGTGGGATTACGGAGTCAGGCAGCTGAGAAACATGCTCTGTGCCCCAACTCATCTATGCCAAGCAAGACGCCCATAAAAGCCAGTCCCAATTTCCTATGTTTGTCCCATTTCTCTCCACACCTTTCCCATTCATAAAAACCGTACAGATGTCTTTTAAGCTTAAGAGGTAACCTTTTCACTCAGAGGATAGTCCGTATCAGGAATGAGCTGACGGAAGCTATAGATGCAGATACAATTATAACTTTAAAGGACATTTGTAAGGGCCTCGACCCGAAACGTCACCTATTCATTTTCTCCAGAGATGCTATCTGACCCGCTGAGTTGCTCCAGATTTTTGCGTCCGTCATTTGAACGGACATATGGATCAGAAAGGTTTAGAGGGCTACGGGACTATAGGAAGGAAATGGGATTCACCCAGTATGCCAACTTGGTTGGCATGGGCAATGTGGGCTGAAGGGCCTGTTTCCGTGCTGTGTCTATAAATGACTCTAAATGTTGTTTTGTACCTCCCTCAACTACGTCCTCTGGTATATAACCACTACCACCTCTGTGTCAAAAAAAGCCCCTCAGGTTCGATCCTGACTACGGGTGCTGCACTGTAAGGAGTTTGTACGTTCTCCCCGTGACCTGCGTGGGTCTTCTCCGAGATCTTCGGTTTCCTCCCACACTCCAAAGACGTACAGGTATGTAGGTTAATTGGCTGGGTAAATGTAAAAAAATAAATTGTCCCTAGTGGGTGTAGGATAGTGTTAATGTACGGGGATCGCTGGGCGGCACGGACTTGGAGGGCCGAAAAGGCCTGTTTCCGGCTGTATATATATGATATGATATGATAAATTGTTCTCCTCTCACCCGTAAACTTATGCCCTCGAAGTCTTGATTCCCCTACTCTGGGAGAGAAACTGTGCGCATTCACCCTATGTGTGCCACTCATGATTTTATACAAAAGGACTAGACAAGCTAGATGCAGGAAAACTGTTCCCAATGTTGGGGGAGTCCAGAACCATGGGGCACAGTCTAAGAAAAAAAGGTGAGGCCATTTAAAACTGAGGCTTGAAGAAGCTTTTTCACCCAGAGAGTTGTGAATTTGTGGAATTCTCTGCCACAGAAGGCAGTGGAGGCCAATTCACTGGATTAATTTAAAAGAGAGTTAGATAGAGCTCCAGGGGCTAGTGGAATCAAGGGATATTGGGAGAAGGCAGGCACAGGTTACTGATTGTGGATGATCAGCAATGATCACAATGAATGGTGGTGCTGGCTTGAAGGGCCAAATGCATCTATTTTCTATGTTTCTATGTTTACACCTCCATCAGATCACCCCCCAGTCTCCTATGCTCCAACGAATAAAATTACATGGCATCATTGATGGCACATTAATTGGTCACTGCGCAGTTAGCCAACAGCCTTTCAGGTGATCATATTTTAGGAAAGGATATATGGTCTACCCGTCCCCTCTTTCTTCTGAGTCAGGATACCAGCGCCAGGACTTGCTCGGGTAAGAAGTATGAAAATATGAAAATACGTCTGCATAATTGGTCGGGTTGCTGCCTTACAGCGCCAGAGACCCAAGTTTGATCCTGGCTACGGGTGCTGTCTGTACGGAGTTTGCACATTCTCCACGTGACCTGTGTGGGTTTTCTCAAGGTGCTGCGGTTTCCTCCCACGCTCCAAAGACGTGCAGGTTCGTAGGTTCATTGGCTTAGTATAAGTGCAAATTGTCCCTCGAGTGTGTAGGGTGGTGTGGGTGTGTGCGGGGATCGCTGGTCGGCGAGGACCCGGTGGGCCGAAGGGCCTGTTTCCGCGCTGTATCTCTAAACTAAACTAAAGAAATATGGAAATACCTCAGCATTGCTCCTGGAACTGTTGCTCGCTGCCTGTATTCTCTTGAGGGTCAGAGTATATGACTCTAAATCAACAGACTTACCAATGGCTGAGAAAAGACACATCACGACAAGGATGATAACGCACCAGAAGACATCGACATTCATTTGTCGCTCCAGCTTGCTGCGCTTGTAACGTGGGCCGTTGTTGTTTAGCATGGCTTTCGTCTCGTGACCTGGAGGAGGTGGGGGAACAGAGTTGAGGAAGGAGGTTACTGGCCTCTCGAGAGACTTGAGCAAGGCTTGGACTAAAGCAGATGAAAGGTCATGCTCCAAATGTGCCAAACACTAGTCGGGCCACAGCTGGATCTCTGCATAAGAACACGGCAACATAGTCTGAGCGCAGAGGAAAGACTGGAGAAGTATAGATATGCACTCTGATCCTCCCATTTGCTCTATCTATTGTACCAGAGTTTTACTTGATAAAAGACCAAGTGGACCCGTTGGGCTCATTCCTCGTAGAGGGGGGACAGGGAAGGGGAGAGGGTGCCACTCACCTCGGCCCCGTGGCGCCAGCGCTGTAGCCAGAGCGAACCGTGGATCCAAAGTCTCTCCTGTATTGGTCTAGCACCCTCACCCCCCCCCCCCCCACTCAATCCCCCTTATACCCCCCCCCCCCCCACCTATCTACGTAGAGTATTATCTGATCCACTGGATTGTTTTACACAATGTTCTGGGCCAAAACTGGCTGACAAAACCTGATGCTGTTTTATGCCAAAGATAGACACAAAATACTGGAGTAACTCAGCGGGTCAATAGACAATAGGTGCAGGAGTAGGCCATTCGGCCCTTCGAGCCAGCACTGCCATTCAATGTGATCAAGGCTGATCATTCTCAATCAGTATCCCGTTCCTGCCTTCTCCCCATACCCCCTGACTCCGCTCTCCTTAAGAGCTCTATCCAGCTCTCTCTTGAATGCATTCAGAGAATTGGCCTCCACTGCCTTCTGAGGCAGAGAATTGCACAGACAGCGTCTCTGGAGAACATGTGCAGGTGACGGTTAGATGGGGACCCTTCTTCAGACTGGAAGTCCATGTTAAGCTCACATGTTCTCCCTGAATGCACTGGTGATCTCCCACACCCCAAATTTGTGCTGGCAGGTTAATTAAATATATAGATTTCCCTGGTATAGGTGCGTGACTGGAGTGTAAGGGAGATGGGGTGGGGGTGGGGGGTGGGGGGGAGGGGCTGGAGCGATGGTAAGTTGAAGAATATGTGGGAGAGAATAGGTTACAGGGAAATAAATGGGGGGGGCGGTGGGTAAGATTGATCGTTGAGTGCACGTTGATTCAATGGGTGAGTGGCTTCCTTCTGTGTCACAAGGGAATGTAAGAAAACATCTCCTTACCTCCTCCCACCACCATGTCTATTACCCTTCACTTTAACTTTCTGCCTCTGAACCACCCACTACTGAGACCACTTACTTATTAGCCTGCCTAAACCCTTCATGAAGAAACAAAGAACTGCAGATGCTGGTTTAAGATAGACACAAAGTGCTGGAGTAACTCAGCAGGTCAGGCAGCATCTATGGAGAAAAGGAATAGTGACGTTTCGGGTCGGGCCAGAATCATCCCAGCCTAAAACGCCACCCATCATTTTTGTCCAGTGATGCTGCCTGACCCGCTGAGTTACTCCAGCACTTTGGTGTCTATCTTTAAACTCATCATGATCCGTACACCACTATTATATCTCTACTGAGTCCTTTCCCTTTGTGAACATCACCAGTCTAACCTTGCAGTTGAAAATTTTCACCCCTTGACGTCCCATCTCAGAAATGGTTAGGGTCCTTGGGAGCAACAATCTTTCAGACCAGTCACCAGCGGTGTTGATCAGGCTATGACTTCTAACACAAAGTGCTGGAGGCACTTAGCGGACCAGGCAGCATCTGCGGAGGGAATGAGCAGATAACGTGTTACATTGGGACCCTTTCTCAGCCTGACCTTTCTGAAGATCATCAGTCTGAAGAAGGGTCCCGATCCGAAACATCGTCTGTCCATCCCATCCACAGATGATTCTTGACCTGCTGAGTTCCTCCAGCACTTTATTGTTTAGAAGGATGAGAGGAGATCTTATCGAAACGTATAAGGTTATTAAGGGGTTGGACACGTTAGAGGCAGGAAACATGTTCCCAATGTTGGGGGAGTCCAGAACAAGGGGCCACAGTTTAAGAATAAGGGGTAGGCCATTTACAACTGAGACGAGGAATTTTTTTTCAGTCAGAGAGTTGTGAATCTGTGGAATTCTCTGCCTCAGAAGGCAGTGGAGGCCAATTCTCTGAATGCATTCAAGAGAGAGCTAGATAGAGCTCTTAAGGATAGCGGAGTCAGGGGGTATGGGGAGAAGGCAGGAACGGGGTACTGATTGAGAATGATCAGCCATGATCACATTGAATGGCGGTGCTGGCTCGAAGGGCCGAATAGCCTCCTCCTGCACCTATTGTCTATTGTCTATTGTCTTGCTCAAGATTCAAGCAGCTGTACTTTCTTTGTGCGTCACCATGATTTCTGATGTCGGGAAACCAAATGTCCAATGATGCAAGTTTAAAGAAACTTTATTCTAAGTTTCAGAGTAGCAGGACGTTTCGTGGAACTGGAGACTTATCACCACGAGGTCGAGAGACATGCAGCACTAAGTTCAAAATTCACTGCTACTCATTACTAAAATAGCAAATGGACCATGCACATACCATCGTACGTGTGAGAGATGTGGTACAGTTTAATATGACCTCATTACAGCAATTATTTCAAAGCATGACCTGGGGGTGAGTCTATGAGATTAAGACTTTTCACATAAACTAATCAATCTGAATTTAGTAGTAGTCAAGTAAGTGGTAGCCAGCACAACAGTCACATTTTAAACCAGTTCTGAAGATAGCCTGATTTTAATTGGGATGAGGAAGTTCATAAAATGAAAGAGAATAAATAAGAAAGGCAGAGAGAGAAAAACAAAGAAATGGAAAGAGTAAAGAGAAAGTGAAGGGAAAAAGAAATGTATATAACATGAGTCGGAGATTTTATTAGGAAGAAAGGTCTCGACCTGAAACGTCACCCACTCCTTCTCTCCAGAGGTGCCGCCTGGCCCGCTGAGTTACTCCAGATTTTTGTGTCTATCTTCTGTATGGAACACGAGTTTTATTGAGCTGCCATAATGCAGACAATGTGTCACAAACAAATTGTCAGCATAACAATGAATCTGTGGAATTATTTGTCACAGAAGGCTGTGGAGGCAAAGTTAGTGGATATATTTAAGGCAGAGATAAACAGATTCTTGATTAATACGGGTGTCAGATGTTATGGGGAGAAGGCAGGAGAATGTTGAGATAGATTCAGCCATGATTGAATGGTAGAGTAGACTTGATGGGCTGAATGGCCCAATTCTACTCCTATCAGTTATGATCTTATGATAAGCCATTGCTGAGATCCAAATCAACTATGGTGCATGGCATAAGATTCATTATAATGAAGAACTACATTTTTATATTCATATTGTATCAGCATTCCAAGCCAACTCCTCAAATCAATGCTGGCATGCCAGATAAAAGGGAAAGATTTCCTCATGGTTCATTCTGTTCTAGGTCCTTTCTTATCCACTTTAAGTATCTACATCATATTAAGACTTTTCCAATAAACTAATCAATCTGAATTTAGTAGAAGTCAGGTAGTAGCCAGCACAATAGTCACATTTTAAACCAGTTCTGAAGATAGCCTGATTTTAATTGGGATTTGGCTGGAGAATGGCATCTTATTATCAGGAAATCTGTACATCATAATGACATTTTTGTGGTTGTGGCTCTATTTACAAATGGGCACGGAACAGAATTTTAGTCAGAGGGTAATGAATCTGTGGAATTCATTGCCACAGATGGCTGTGGAGGCCAAGTCAATGGATAGTTTTAAGGCAGAGATAGATACATTTGTGATTAGTGAGGGTGTTATGGAGAGAAGGCAGGAGAATGGGGTTAGGAGGTAGAGATAGATCAGCCATGATTGAATGGTAGAGTAGACTTGATGGGCCGAATGGCCTAATTCTGCTCCTAGAACTTATGAGCATAAAGAAAGCAGTCTGCGAGCCAGTAGCCAGTGTGACCAGGTGGCTTTGGCACATCATTCACCAGTTGTGTTTCAGCCACAAATGGCAAATTTCATATTTTTGTCTTATTACTAAAATGTAATAAGATCGTAATGTTGGTGCGGCATGGTGGCACAGCGGTAGAGTTGGCGCTTTACAGCGCCAGGGACCTGGGTTCGATCCTGACTGCGGGTGCTGTCTGTACAGAGTTTGTACATTCACCATGTGACCACATGGGTTTCCCCCCCCCCCCCCGAGTGCTCTGGTTTCCTCCCACACTCCAAAGACGTACAGGTTTGTAGGCAACGTTTTTAGATTTAGAGATACAGCGCGCAAACAGGCCCTTCGGCCCACCGAGTCCGCGCCGCCCAGCGATCCCCGCACATTAACACTATCCTACACACACTAGGGACAATGTTTACATTTACCCAGTCAATTAATCTACATACCTGCACGTCTTTGGAGTGTGGGAGGAAACCGAAGATCTCGGAGAAAACCCACGCAGGTCATGGGGAGAACGTACAAACTCCGTACAGACGGCGCCCGTAGTCAGGATCGAACACGAGTCTCCGGCGCTGCATTCGCTGTAAGGCAGCAACTCTACAGATGCGCGACCGTGCCGTGCCAATTTTCTTGGTACAATTGTAAATTGTCTCTAGTGTGTGTAGGATAGTGTTAGTGTACGGGGATCACTGGTCGGTGCGGACTCGGTGGGCCAAGGGCATGTTTCCGCGTTGTGTCTCTAAACTAAACTGTTAAAAGAGTTTTGCCTTTCGATCAGTGGTGGGAGTGAGAAGAACAATGAGCTGGATTGGTAACGTCTGCCTTTCGACCATTGCCAACCACAAGACAGATCACCAGAGAACATTCTTCGGCAAAATGTCATTGGGAAGTCACCAGATCCATGGAACTGGCTGAGTCACAATTGCGGAAGAGGGTCAATAAAAGAAAAAGAAAACACAGGAAAGCCTCCCAATGGCAAGCTTTCAATTGCAATATGGGGTCAAGGAAAGAGCATTCATGTCGCGTCCCTGCTTCCACCAATCTTTCCACCACTTGGCACAAGTAGCGCAAGAAAGCGCAAGACGCCATTGTATGCAGATGCCGGGAAGTGTGTTCGGCTGTGGCTGGACAATTTCTAATCTTGTGCTGTGGACTCGATAAGAAGAATTGCAATATAACTGGCACAGTGATGCAGCCAGTAGTACTGCTGCCTCAAACTGCCAGAGACCCAGGGTCGATCCTGACCGCGGGTGCTGTCTGCATGGAGTTTGCACGTTCTCCCCGTGACCTGCATGGGTTTTCTCCGGGTGCTCCTGTTTCTTCCCACATTCCAAAGAGGTACAGGTTTGTAGGAAAAATGGCTTTGTAAAATTTTAACTTGTCCCCAAGTGTGTGTGGGAAAGTGCTAGTGTGCGGGGATCGCCTGTCGGCGTGGACTCGGTGGGTTGAAGTGCCAGTTTCTGTGCTGTATCTCTAAACTAAATTAAACTTTCAAGAAATGTATTAACAACCTTATGGTAGTTTAAAAACAGCAGCAGGAAATGGTGTACTTGAACGAGGAATGTGAGATTAGAAACATCACAAGATACAACTTTATCCTCCAGATCATATTGAACTGTGCATCTGAAATCTTGCTTTATTGATTACAATGAAACTAAATCCCAGAAGAGGGGTGTAAGTTATCATGTAGCAGTTTGAAGAAGAGTCTCGACCCGAAATGGCTCAGTCTGAAGAGGGGTCTCGACCCAAAATGTCACCCATTCCTTCTCTCCAGAGATGCTGCCTGTTCCTCTGAGTTACTGATGTCGGGAGGCTCCAAAGTCACAAGAGGTTTGACTAGCCCCGACCCGGGAGTAGATTGCCCGGCGCGGGGAGCTGATATCCCCCCGAGGCGGGAGCTTGATCGCCCAGATGCGGAGGGCCCGACCGCCGGCTATGGGAGCCAAGATTGTCCCGTCAATAGACAATAGACAATAGGTGCAGGAGTAGGCCATTCAGCCCTTCGAGCCAGCACCGCCATTCAATGCGATCATGGCTGATCACTCTCAATCAGTACCCCGTTCCTGCCTTCTCCCCATACCCCCTCACTCCGCTATCCTTAAGAGCTCTATCCAGCTCTCTCTTGAAAGCATCCAACGAACTGGCCTCCACTGCCTTCTGAGGCAGAGAATTCCACACCTTCACCACTCTCTGACTGAAAAAGTTCTTCCTCATCTCCGTTCTAAATGGCCTACCCCTTATTCTTAAACTGTGGCCCCTTGTTCTGGACTCCCCCAACATTGGGAACATGTTTCCTGCCTCTAATGTGTCTAATCCCCTAATTATCTTATATGTTTCAATAAGATCCCCCCTCATCCTTCTAAATTCCAGTGTATACAAGCCCAATCGCTCCAGCCTTTCAACATACGACAGTCCCGCCATTCCGGGAATTAACCTAGTGAACCTACGCTGCACGCCCTCCATAGCAAGAATATCCTTCCTCAAATTTGGAGACCAAAATATCCTTCCTCAAATTTGAGGAACGGAAGGCTCGAGGCCCCCAACCGTGGGAAAACAAAGAAGGGAAGAGAATGAACTTTTTTTTCGTCTTCCATCACAGTGAGGAACGTGGAGGAGTCACTGTGGTGGATGTTTATGTTAAAATGTGTTTTGTGTGTCTCGTTGCTTTTTATTGGTATGACTGTATGGCAAATAAAATTCCTCGTATGTTGCAAAACATACTTGGCTAATAAAGCATGATGATTATGATGATGATGATGATGATTACTCCAGCATTTTGTGTCTATCTTTGGTTTAAACCGGCATCTGTAGTTGCTTCCTACACATTATTATATGGCACGTTTACCACATACAACCAAAGGCATAGATGTGGTCCCATGATTTAAGACGATGTTCCTGTGAAAAGACATACACTTGTATACATGTACCTGCATAGATAGCAATGCCCACAACCTCTTCTGTGTTTCTAATGGTGCATCCGCGAAGCAAGAGATTGTCTTTCGAAAGTCCAGCTTTCTTGTCATTTTTGTATATTCTGTAACAAGAGGAAATTTGGGTTAATCAAAACTTTGCTTTTACACAAGCCTTCTCAGTCCCTTTACAAGCTCAGTTGTCCTATAATTATGTCTGGTTGCTGATTCTTTGAACTCGTTGTACTTATTTATTTGTACGGCTTTCGAACAGCAAATGGTGACATGCTTAGTTTACTATGTAGCCTGTTTAGTTTATTGATTCAGTTTATGGGTGCCAGAGGGGAGAAGGCAGGAGAATGTGGTTAGGAAGGAGAGATAGATCTGCTATGATTGAATGACGGAGTAGAATTGATGGGCTGAATGTCCTAGTTCTACTCCTATCACTTATGAACTTACTTATGAACTTGGTTTGTCATCCATTCAATGACTATCAGGGGGGGGGGGGTGTCAAATGTGATAGTCAACGATGGAGCTAAAGGGAAAGAGAGTAAAGGGATAGTTAATGACCCCAGAATGAACAGGAAAGAAAACTCACAAAGGGATAGGAGAGTATGGCCAAGTGTAATAGGGATCGATGTGAAGGGTGAGATGAGTAAGGAATTAAAAGTCTTGTATATGAATGCGCGAAGTATAAAAAGTAAAGTAGATGAGCTTGAGGCTCAGTTAGACGTTGGTAGATATGACATTGTGGGGATTACAGAGACGTGGCTGCAGGAGGATTGGGCTTGGGAACTTAATATTCAGGGTTATACATCCTATAGAAAGGACAGGCAGGTGGGCAGAGGCGGTGGGGTAGCTCTGCTGGTGAGGGATGAAATTCAGAAAATTGGTTGGCAGACAGGAACCAAAGAGTAGGAGTAAACGGGTCCTTTTCAGAATGGCAGGCAGTGGCGAGTGGAGTGGCGCAAGGCTCGGTGTTGGGGCCGCAACTGTTTACCATATGTATTAATGATTTGGAACGGGGAATTAGAAGCAACACTAGCAAGTTATAGGTTCATGAGATTGATCCCTGGGATGGCGGGACTGTCATATGAGGAAAGATTGAAAAGACTAGGCTTGTGTTCACTGGAGTTTAGAAGGATGAGAGGGGATCTTATAGAAACATATAAAATTATAAAAGGACTGGACAAGCTAGATGCAGGAAAAATGTTCCCAATGTTGGGCGAGTCCAGAACCAGGGGACACAGTCTTAGAATAAAGGGGAGGCCATTTAAAACTGAGGTGAGAAAAAACTTTTTCACCCAGAGAGTTGGGAATTTGTGGAATTCCCTGCCACAGAGGGCCGTGGAAGCCAAATCACTGGATGGATTTATGAGAGAGTTAGATAGAGCTCTAGGGACTAGTGGAATCAAGGGATATGGGGAGAAGGCAGGCACGGGGTATTGATTGGGGACGATCAGCCATGATCACAATGAATGGTGGTGCTGGCTCAAAGGGCCAAATGGCCTCCTCCTGCACCTATATTCTATGTTTCTATGTAACTATGATTCTCGGTCTTTACTAGCTTTATCTTGCACGAAAGGTTATTCCCTTACCATGTATCCGTACACTGTGAATGGCTCGATTGTAATCATGCATTGTCTTTCCGCTGACTGGAGAGCACGCAACTAAAGCTTTTCACTGTACCTCGGTACACGTGACAATAAACTAAACTGAATTGAATTGAACCTGCTCCATTAGGATGCTGTTATAGCTGCCCCTTTGATTAAGCCTTTAGTCATATTTCTTCCCATTCATCCTGGAATAAAAACGTTATTTGATAATGATTGTTTTAATGTGCCATTAAAATATTTTACTACGTTAAGTAAAACACCAGGTTAAGTGCAAAGAATAGAGTTTAACCAAATATATATATTTTCTGAAGATAGACACAAAAAGCTGGACACAAAAAAACTCAGCAGGTCAGACAGGGTCGCTGGAGAAAAGGAGTAGGTGACATTTCGGGTCGAGACCCTTTTTCAGACCCGAAACTCGACCCGAAACGTCACCCATTCCTTCTCTCCAGAGATGCTCTCTGACCCGCTGCGTTTACTCCAGCTTTTTGTGCCTATATAACAGCGGGTTTAAACAGCGGGTTTAAACCAGCATCTGCTGTTCCTTCCTATATATTTTTTTCCTGCAAATAACATCTCTGTAGTCAGAATTAGAGATTGGAATAGAGCTACTGGGAAGTCCAGACTGAACATTCAAAGATCATTTGTTCTCAGCTGGTCTAAGAAAAATATGATCTAATTTTCTCCTCCATCTTCTCGTAAAACACAATTAGTTTAATTGGACAAGCTTTTTAAAGGACAGTGTATGCAATGAAGTCATATACCTGTTTAATAATTTGGCTACACATCGACTACAAAGGAAGTCTCCTGAGCCTTATTTGGTTTAGAATTAAACTGTAATGTGATTAATGAACTGCACCCGGTTACAAATTAGCTTGATGTAAATGATTTACCATTTCTATGTTTCTGTGTTTCCGTGTGCAAATATATATATTTTTGTTTAGCTTAGCGATACAGCACGGAAACAGGCCCTTTGGCCCACCAGGTCCGCGCCGACCAACGATCCCCGTACACTAACACTATCCTACACCTACTACGGCCATTTACCGAGCCAATTAACCTACAAACCTGTACGTCTTTGGATATTCTTAGATACAGCCCTGCAAAAGTAGGAAAAGAAAGAGTCAACTAATTCTAGAACTACTGATCGAAATCATTCTGCGATAATACTGAGTTTTGCAGTTTTAATTGCATGATAGACCACCAATTCTTAATCCATTCTATATTTAATCTTCACAACAAGATGCCATTATATAGACCGCCAATTCAGAATTCATTCTATAATTAAACATCACAACAGCGTGCCTTTATATCACTGTGAAGAATCCAGTCAAACTGAAAGGAAATCGTCCTTTTTGTACATGAGAATAACTTCCTGACTGACAAATGCTTTCATGAGAAGTTTATCACTTGTGAATCACTACACGATGGCAATGGAGTTTGTACCTGTACATCAAATATGAAAGAGTTCTGGATAGTTAGGCACGTTTCTTCACCCTAGAATGGCACCATCACGTACTACGGTTTTTAGGGTCGAGTGGTCTATCTTGTTCCTCTAGTACCTTTGGTTTACACCGAAGATAGACACAAAAAGCTGGAGTAAGTCCGGCAGGCAGGCAGCATCTCTGGAGAAAAATAATAGGTGACGGCTCGGGTCGAGACCCTTCTTCAGACTTCAGAGTTACTCCAGTTTTTTGTATCTATCTTCATTTTCATATTTTAGATAAGTCAAGTTCACAAATAAAAACCTCAAGGACAAGTTCACGGAGTCTAGGTGGGACAGCTTGGTGGCACGGTAGCGCAGCGGTAGAGTTGCTGCTTTACAGCGAATGCAGCGCCGGAGACTCAGGTTCGATCCTGACTACGGGTGCTGCACTGTAAGGAGTTTGTACGTTCTCCCCGTGACCTGCGTGGGTTTTCTCCGAGATCTTCGGTTTCCTCCCACACTCCAAAGACGTACAGGTATGTAGGTTAATTGGCTGGGTAAATGTAAAAATTGTCCCTAGTGGGTGTAGGATAGTGTTAATGTACGGGGATCGCAGGGCGGCACGGACTTGGAGGGCCGAAAAGGCTTGTTTCCGGCTGTATATATATATGATAAGAACAATACATATATATCGTAGTACAGTACAGCACAGGAACAGGCCCTTCGGTCCACAATGTCTGTGCTGAACATAATGCCTAGATCATCTCTTATCTGCCTGCACATAATCCATATCAATCCATTCCCTGCATATCCGCTGTATATATCTCTCTAATCACATCTATAGCTCTCGTTTCCCTTTCCCCTGACTCTCAATCTGAAGAAGGGTCTCGACCCAAAGCGTCACCTATTCCTTTACTCCAGATATGCTGTCTGACCCCCTGAGTTACTCCAGCATTTTGTGTCCGTCGTTGGTTTAAACCAGCAACTGCAGTTCCCTCCCACACATATTCAATGTATGAAGTGGTCTGAGTTATCACTGCACAACGTTAATATATTTTAAAGAGCTAAGCTACAAACCAGAACACCTTTGTAATACAAAGTGGGGTGAAAATCTCCACATTCCTACTGTGTGTAAGACCAACACAGAGAATCACTACCCACTGAATCACTGGCAAGAGGCACCTAAACTCTCAGATCGAAACAGCACAATTTTACCACACCACAAAATGCATTTAACAGGCTATAAACTAGCCGCAAAGAAAATCCATGGATAAGATAAATTAAGGAGAGTGTACAGTATGATAGGGTGACGAATTCTTATTATTACATGGATAGGACAGGTTTAGAGGGATATGGGCCAAATGCAGGCAGGTGGGACTAGTGCAGATGGGGCATGTTGGCCGGTGTGGGCAAGTTGGGCTGAAGGGCCTGTTTCCACGCTGCAAGATTCTATGACTCCATTAGTTTTCTCTCCTCATGAGCAATCCATGCCCAAAATGTGCAAAGGGCCGCACGAGGAGGGGTTTTGGAAAGTGGCACACAATCTTTTAATCCAATTCCATAGTTCAGTGGTGTGATCTGAATACCAGTTGCTATCCGAATACTTTCAACATTACAACCCACTGTCAAAAATTTCATGGCAAAATTCCCCTAATATACTGCCACGGTAGAGTTGCTGCCTCACAGTGCCAGAGACCCGGGTTCGATCCTGACTACGGGTGCTGTCTACATGGGTTTTTCTACGTTCTCCCCGTGACCTTTCTCCGGGTGCTCCGGTCTCCTCCCACATTCCAAAGATGTACAGGTTTGTAGGCTAATTGGCCTGGTAAAATTGTAAAATGTCCCGAGTGTGCATGACATTCTTGCCATAGAGGGAGTACAGAGAAGGTTCACCAGATTGATTCCTGGGATGGCAGGACTTTCATATGAAGAAAGACTGGATAGACTCGGCTTGTACTCGCTGGAATTTAGACGATTAAGGGGGGATCTTATAGAAACTTACAAAATTCTTAAGGGGTTGGACAGGCTAGATGCAGGAAGATTGTTCCCGATGTTGGGGAAGTCCAGAACAAGGGGGTCACAGTTTAAGGATAAGGGGGAAGTCTTTTAGGACCGAGATGAGAAAGTTTTTTTTCACACAGAGTGTGGCGAATCTGTGGAATTCTCTGCCACAGAAGGTAGTTGAGGCCAGTTCATTGGCTATATTTAAGAGGGAGTTAGATGTGGCCCTTGTGGCTAAAGGGATCAGGGGGTATGGAGAGAAGGCAGGTACGGGATACTGAGTTGGATGATCAGCCATGATCATATTGAATGGCGGTTCAGGCTCGAAAGCCGAATGGCCTACTCCTGCACCTATTTTCTATGTTTCTATGTGATAGTGTTAGAGGACGGAGAGCGCTGGTCAGAGCGGACTCGGTGGGCCGAAGGGCCTGTGCGCTGTATCTCTAAACTAAACTAAACTCAATTCTACATAAAATTAATTCATCTCTAAACTTAGTCCCGACGCCCAAGAGAATGAGGAAAAAAAACCTTAGATTAAGCTCCTGTGTTTGATCATTGTCCCCTGCAGAGCAGCGATGTACTTTTTAAAAGAACAGTCTGTCAATGCACCAAGGGCAGTGTAAAACAGACGCTGGAAAGTACACGCTGAATGAAGCCCATACACAGTCTGAAGAAAGCAAGGCAATGTAAATACACAGTGCAAACAAAATCAGTCCCAACAATCTCACAAGGAATTTCTTTCAGTCTAGACAATTGAAGCCACCTAACTTTCACAGCAGGCCCTAACCTCTCTCTGTGCCACAGGCTGAGATTTCTAATGGCCAATAAATTATACCACCATGGAGTGGTGTAGTTACAGCAACGAGAACAGAGAGGTCATCACAGACCCCACAGTGAAACCACCGGGATTTGGCCTCCATCGCAAGCGATGGCTAACCCTGAACAGGATCCGCACCCTCCATACAAGAACAGCCCATCACCTGCACAAGTGTTGGGATGGCAGACAGCCCTGCTTGCGACTGCGGATATCCAGACCAGACCAGACCATCCCACACATCGTGAATGACTGCTCACTGAGGCTTTTCCCTGGTGGCATCCAGGCCATCCACCCAGCAACTGATGCTGCCCTGGCCTGGATGTCTACCCTTGACCCATGACTTTAGGCTGTGCACGCCATACGCAAGAAGAAGACGCAACGAGAAGAGGTGTTTTAAAAATAATAGCATGGCCACACTTGCTAAATATCAGTCACAAAATGCTGGAGTAACTCAGCGGGACAGGCAGTCACCCTGAAGAGAAGGATTGGGTGACGTTTCGGGTCGAGACCCTTCTTCAATGTGGGAGATGTTGCTCTCTTACTTGAGAACAAATTCATCGGGAAAGAAAAGCTGTTGACGAGGAGAATTAATCTCTATTTAAGTAAGAAATGAGTAACATGTTTTCAAGCGAGAGTTAGATTAAGCTCTTCGGGCTAAAGGAATCAAGGGATATGGGGAAAAAGCAGGGATGGGGTACTGATTTTAGATGATCAGCCATAATCATATTGAATGGCGGTGCTGGCTCGAAGGGCCGAATGGCCTACTCCTGCACCTATTTTGCTATGTTTCTATGTTTCTGACATTTGATTGGAAAATCTAACGTAATCCAACTTTCAATGAGCTAACTGAACATTTACTTAAACCCAGTTTTCACATTTACTTTAGACTTTAACGAAGCAGTATGGAAACAGGCCCATCGGTCTACCGAGTCAACGCCAACCAGTGATCATCCCGTACACTAACACTATCCTACACACTATACAATTTTACTGAAGCCAATTAACCTGCAAACCTGTACGTCTTTGTAGTGTGGGAGGAAACCGGAGCACCTGGAATAAACCCACACGGTCACATACACACTCCGTACAGGCAACGCCCGCAGTCAGGATCAATCCCGGGTCTCTGGCGTTGTAAGTCAGCAACTCTACCGCTGTGCCACACATCTTCTAGCAACTAAATGTCACTTTCAAAAAGCAAAAATAGGTCCAGAAATAATTATGTTTGCACAAATTATGTTTGTTACAACTCAAAATCTAGTTGTTGTCCAAGTAGTTTTATCTACTGGATTTATACAGGAGTCCGGATTGGTATCTTGCACAACAAATAGCGTCCGGTATATAAACCACCAGGGAACTCGTACCACAAGGATCAAATGGTTTTCTGTGCATTTCCCTGCAACGTGGGAATCAAATGCTTAAAGGTCAGCTACTACAGCAGGGATAAATGGATCCATTTACCACATTTACCATGCTGGGGGAGTCCAGGACCAGTGGTCACAGTTTAAGAATAAGGGACAGGCCCATTTAGGACTGAGATGAGGAAAAACCTTTTTCAGCCGGAGAGTTGTGAATCTGTGGAATTCTCTGCCACAGAATGGAGGAAAATGGAGGCCAATTCACCGGATGTATTCAAGAGAGAGTTAGATACAGCTCTTCGGGCTAACGGAGTCAAGGGATATGGGGAGAAAGCAGGAACAGGGTACTGATTCTGGATGATCAGCCATGATCATATTGAAAAGGTGCTGGCTCGAAGGGCCGAATGGCCTCCTCCTGCACCTATTTTCTGTGTTTCTATGAAAACATTCAAAAGACGAACAAGCATGGATACAACGTGTGTCTTTAACCTGCGAAGAGAATCAAAGAAAAATGTGGTTGAAAACTTTACGAGCAACAACACTGAGAGCTGAACCCTTTTGTGAAAACATTCCCTTCTGATATTTGCGTGTGAAATTCCACATTGGTTACTGAACAATTAATCACCAGGGCAGTGAAGCTGGTGAAACTAATTGGAAACTTCTAAGTTATTTAGTGTGCTGAATGCAGCAAAGTAATTTTTGTTAGCATCACTGGTTTTGTAATGAAACACACTGGGCTGCAGTTCCCTAAGGCACTGTACTATTTTTAAATCCGTGTAATGTATGTGGGTGTCACTGGCAAGGCTGGCTGCCTGAAGTGCCCTTCAGAAGGTGGTAGGGAGGATTTTGAGCCACTGCATTCTTTAAGGTGGCTCAGTAAGGAGACTCTTACTGCAGCGAAGGAAGTGGAGAGTTCCTGCAAGCTAACACTGCAACAATTAGTTTTTAGTTTAGGGATAAAGAGTGGAAACAGGCCCTTCGGCCCACCGAGTCCGCACCGACCAGCGATCCCCACACACTGACACTACCCGACACACACTAAGGACAATTTTACATTTACACCAACCCAATTAACCTACAAACCTGTACGTCTTTGGAGTGTGGGGGAAAACCGAAGATCTCTGAGAAAACCGACGCAGGTCACGGGGAGAACGTGAGGTTATCCACTATAAATGTGAGGTTATCCACTATAAATGTGAGGTTATCCACTTTGGCGGCAGAAACAAGGAGGCAGATTATTATCTCAATGGAGTTAGGTTAGGTAAGGGGGAGGTGCAGCGAGACCTGGGTGTCCTTGTACACCAGTCAATGAAAGTTGGCGTGCAGGTACAGCAGGCAGTGAAGAAAGCTAATGGAATGTTGGCCTTCATAACAAGAGGATTTCAGTATAGGAGTAAAGAGGTTCTTCTGCAGTTGTATAGGGCCCTGGTAAGACCACATCTGGAGTATTGGGTACAGTTTTGGACTCCTAATTTGAGGAAGGACATCCTTGTAATTGAGGCAGTGCAGCGTAGGTTCACGAGATTGATCCCTGGGATGGCGGGACTGACATATGAAGAAAGATTGAAAAGACTAGGCTTGTATTCACTGGAGTTTAGAAGGATGAGAGGGGATCTTATAGAAACATATAAAATTATATAATTATACAAGCTAGATGCAGGAAAAATGTTCCCAATGTTGGGCGAGTCCAGAACCAAGGGGCCACAGTCTTAGAATAAAGGGGAGGACATTTAAAACTGAGGTGAGAAAAAAACTTTTTCACCCAGAGAGTTGTGAATTTGTGGAATTCTCTGCCGCAGAAGGCTGTGGAAGCCAAATCACTGGATGGATTTAAGAGAGAGTTAGATAGAGCTCCAGGGGCGAGTGGAATCGAGGGATATGGGGAGAAGGCAGGCACGGGGTATTGATTGGGGACGATCAGCCATGATCACAATGAATGGCGGTGCTGGCTCGAAGGGTCGAATGGCCTTCTCCTCTACCTATTTTCTATGTTTCTATGTTTCTCTGTACAAACTCCGTACAGACAAGCAACCGTAGTCAGGGTCGAACCCGGGTCTTTGGCGCTGTAAGGAAGTAACTCTACCGCTGCGCCACTGTGCCGGCCCGAGTTCCATTACCCCATGGTAATGCATTAATGAAAGGAAATACAATTGTGAGCTGTTTTGTCTCGGATGGTGTGGCAGCTGCGGTTACCTGGTCAGGACAGGTGGTAAAAGAGAGCCTGGGGGGGGATAGGGAATGTCAAGTCTGGCGTGAGGTGAGTTGGGGCAGCCTCCGGTCAGCTTCGACAACTTGGTGGGGGCAGGCAGTGACTGAGCCTGACAGAGAGCGGGCAGGGTAGAATTGTAGGGGGTTGTGCTGATCTAGCTCATTGGTGATTTGGCCGGGTACAGTCGTAGGGCAGGGTGGTGAGTGGGAAACCGAGGGAGAGGCGGCGTGTGGCATTGTAGGGGAGGGTGGTGCGTGAGAGAACAATGGAGGGGCGGTGGGGGGCATTGTAACGGAGGGTGGTGCATAGAGAGGCCAATGGAGAGGTGGTGGGTGCCATTGTAGGGGAAGGTGGTGCGTGAGAGAACAATGGAGAGGTATCATATCATATCATATCATATATATACAGCCGGAAACAGGCCTTTTGGCCCTCCAAGTCCGTGCCGCCCTGCGATCCCCGTACATTAACACTATCCTACACCCACTAGGGACAATTTTTACATTTACCCAGCCAATTAACCTACATACCTGTACGTCTTTGGAGTGTGGGAGGAAACCGAAGATCTCGGAGAAAACCCACGCAGGTCACGGGGAGAACGTACAAACTCCTTACAGTGCAGCACCCGTAGTCAGGATCGAACCCGAGTCTCCGGCGCTGCATTCGCTGTAAAGCAGCAACTCTACCGCTGCGCTACCTTGCCGCCCAGTTTAGGTTAAAGATACAGTGAGTAAACAGGCCCGTGCTGACCAGTAATCCCAACACACAAACACTATCCTAAACCCGAGGAACAATTTACAATTGTACCAAAGCCAATTAACCTACAAACCTGTACGTCTTTGGATGTGGGAGGAAACCGGAGCACCCGGAAAAAAAAACCCACGCAGGTCGCGGGGAGAAGGTACAAACTCCGCACAGACAAGCACCAGGATCGAACCCGGGTGTCTGGCGCTGTAAGGCAGCAACTCTACCGCTGTGCCGCCGCCACCGATTTGTCCTGGTCCCACTACACTGGCGCTGTGGCCAAGAAAGCACACCAATGCATCCACTGAGTCTCCGGCGCTGCATTCGCTGTAAAGCAGCAACTCTACCGCTGTGCTACCGTGGGGGGCATTGTAAGGGAGGGTGGTGTGTAGAGAGGCCAATGGAGAGGTGGGTGGCGGCTGTTGTAGGGGCAGATGGTGAGCGAGAGACCAATCGACAGGTGATGACTGTACACAAGGGTGGTGAGTAAGAGACTGATGGAGAGGCGGTGGACTATGGCTGTAGGGGAGAACGGTATGCGAGAGACAGATAGAAGGTGGTGGGGGGTGCTTGAATGGGAGGGCAATGAATGAGGGAGCATTGGGGAGGCGTGGATGTGGTTGTACGAGAGGGCCAGCCAGGAAAGACTGATGGAGAGGAGGTGGGAGATGATTGTACAAGATGGTGGTAACAGACTGATGGAGAGGAGGAGGTGAGAGATGACTGTACAAGATGGTGGTGAGTAAGAACGACACGGTGGCGCAGCGGTAGAGTTGCTGCCTTACAGCGAATGCAGCAAGAGAGACCTGGGTTCGATCCTGACTACGGGCGCTGTCTGTACGGAGTTTATACGTTCTCCCCGTGACCGCGTGGGTTTTCTCCGAGATCTTCGGTTTCCTCCCACACTTCAAAGACCTACTGGTTTGGAGGTTTATCGGCTTGGTATAATTGTAAATTGTCCCTAGTCTGTGTAGGATAGTGTTAATGTGCTGGGATTGCCGGTCGGTGCTGATTCAGTGGTCCAAAGACCTTGTTTCTGCGCTGTATGTCTAAACCAAACTAAAAAAAAGTCTGTGTATGAAAGAACGGCAGATGCTGGTTCAAATGGAAGGTAGACGCAAAATGCTAGAATAACTCAGCGGGACAGGCAGCATCTCTGGAGAGAAGGAATGGGTGATGTTTCGGGTCAAGACCCTTCTTCTTCAGACTCTGAAGGGTCTCGACCCGAAACGTCACCCGTTCCTTCTCTCCATAGATGCAGCCTGCCCCGCTGAGTTACTCCAGCATTTTGTGTCTCATAAAAAAGACCGATGGAGAGTTAGTGGGAGATTTCATGAGGCGGTGGTAACAGACTGATGGAGAAGACCGGGGGGGTGGGAGATGATTGTACGTGATGGTGGTGAGGAGGAGACTGATGGAGAGAAGGTGGGGGACAGTTGTCGGGGGGAGGCCGTTGTGTTCAGAGACTGATGGATGGGTCATGGGGTTACTGTTATAAGGGAATGTAATGAATGGGCCCACTGAAGAGCTGGCCGATGAATGATGAGGAACATTCCCTCGTGCCAGTGCCAGAGCCAGGCTGCGATCTGCTCGGGGTCGGCACAAAACCTGGCTCTTCAGTTGTAACAGTTATGCAGGCGATGCTTCAAGGCGTGGGATGTGATTCTCCATGTGCAGCCCTGAACCAAGCAGCACCATATGGACAAACATCTGGGAAGCTGACTTCATAAGGACATAAGTGATAGGAGCAGAATTAGGCTATTCGAACAATCAAGTCTACTCCGCCATTCAATCATGGCTGCTCTGTCATCCCACTCTTAACCCCATCCTCCTGCCTTCTCCCCATAACCCCTGACACCCGTACAAATCAAGTATCTTCCTATCTCTGCCTTAAAAATATCCATTGACTTGGCCTCCACAGCCAGATGTGGCAATCAATTCCACAGATTCACCACCCTTTGACTAAAGAAATTCCTCCTCATCTCCTTCCTAAAGGAACGTCCTTTTATTCTGAAGTTATGACCTCTGGTCCTAGACTCTCCCACTCGTGGAAGCATCACTCTCCACATCCACTCTATCTGGAGCTTTCACTATTCGATAAGTTTCAATGAGCACCCCCCCCTCCCCTCATTTTCCTTCGTCTTCTCCCAAAACCTTTCCACTCAGAGGGTGATGGGTATATGGAACGAGTTACCACCGGAGGTAGTTGAGGCACGTACTAGCACGCCACTTAAAAGTCACTTGGACAGTTACGTGCAGGGAAAGGATGAGAGGGATATGGGCCAAATGCGGCTGAATGGGACAATAGACAATAGGTGCAGGAGGAGGCCATTCGGCCCTTCGAGCCAGCACCACCATTCAATGTGGTCATGGCTGATCATTCTCAATCAGTACCCCGTTCCTGCCTTCTCCCCATACCCCCTGACTCAACTATCCTTAAGAGCTCTATCTAGCTCTCTCTTGAATGCATTCAGAGAATTGGCCTCCACTGCCTTCTGAGGCAAAGAATTCCACAGATTCACAACTCTCTGACTGAAAAAGTTTTTCCTCATCTCAGTTCTAAATGGCCTACCCCTTATTCTTAAACTGTGGCCCCTTGTTCTGGACTCCCCCAACATTGGGAACATGTTTCCTGCCTCTAACGTGTCCAACCCCTTAATAATCCTATACGTTTCGATAAGATCTCCTCTCATCCTTCTAAATTCCAGTGTATACAAGCTTAGTCGCTCCAGTCTTTCAACATATGACAGCCCCGCCATTCCAGGAATTAACCTAGTAAAGCTACGCTGCACGCCCTCAATAGCAAGAATATCCTTCCTCAAATTTGGAGACCAAAACTGCACACAGTACTCCAGGTGCGGTCTCACTAGGGCCCTGTACAACTGCAGAAGGACCTCTTTGCTCCTATACTCAACTCCTCTTGTTATGAAGGCCAACATTCCATTGGCTGTTATGAAGGCCAACATTCCTAGCTTAGATGGAGCGTCTTTGATGGCATAGATGAGTTGGGCTGAATGGCCTGTTTCATTGCTGTGTGACGGCAATTTCTGCCGACCAGAAGTTCTGCAGAAGCAGCCATATAACCATCCGTTTTTCAAAAGCACTTATTAATAGTTAAATGTTGGCATGGATACCAGGGATAACAATGCTGTGAGGCAGCAACTCTGCCGCTGCGCCACTGTGGCCCCCGATGTTCCTCAAGGGTTTTTAGTTTTGCGTAGAATAAAAGACATTGGTTACAGGTTTGTAGATACAATCTTGGATTTGTCGGCATCGGCCAATCCCACAGGGAGCTTGTCCAATTTATTCAGTACATTGCCCCCGAGCTACCTTCTCTGAGAACATCATTCAGGGTGTACCAACAATACTCTGCCTGTGCTTTCTCATTCAACATTTCCAATGCAAACAAACAGTGGGACAAGACCAAATGCAAAGGCATACAAAGTTGCTCTGTCGTATGATAACTATAGGCGCAGGAAGGCCATTCCATCCTTCAGGTCAGATTCACTGTTTATAGCCACAAGAAATAGTGACTGGGAGCAGCACTTCCAATACAAACAGTAGTTTCATTGTCTGTAACTCGTTTTCACCTCGCCCACAACTAACAATGGCCTGTTTCCTTGATCATCGTTACTTTTTTTGCACATCGTTCATTCATTTGTTCTCTATCTCTCGGTATCACCGTCTGCATCTTTCGTTTCCCTTTCCTCCGACTCTCAGTCCGAAGAAGGGTCTCGACCCGAAACGTCACCTATCTCTTCCCTCCAGTGGTGCAATCTGACCCGCTGAGTTACACCAGCTTTTAGTGTCCATCTGGGGTTTTAACGAGCAGCCGCAGTGCCTTCTTACACATACAGTAGATTTGCTATGAGTTGCATCTGGAGACATCTCCAGTACTGTTACATCCACAAAGAGTCTTACAGCAAATGAAGCACTTCTTGCCATTGGTGAAATGTTCGAAAACGGCATCATGAGGAAGAAAACAGCATCATTACGCTGGAAAGAGTGCAGGTCAGATTTACGAGGATGTTGTCAGGATATGGGGGCCTGAGATAGAGGGAAAACTTGGGCAGGCGAGGACTTTATTATTTGCTCAAGAGGCTGAGGGGTGATCTGAGAGAGATCTATAGGAAATGGATAAGTTGAATGCAAAGTCTTTTCCTCAGGGTAGTGGCATCAATAAACCTTCAAGGAAAACTGCATGTCCTTGTACATCAGTCACTGAAAATAAGCATGCAGGTATAACAGGTAGTGAAGAAAGCGACTGGCATGTCGGCCTTCAAAGCGAGAGGATTTGAGTGTAGGAGCAAGGAGGTCCTACTGCAGTTGTACGGGGCCCTGGTAAGACCACACCTGGAGTATTGCTATTGAGGAAGTGCAGCAACGTAGGTTCACCAGGTTAATTCCCGGGATGGTGGGACTGACATATGATGAAAGAATGGGTGGACTGGGCTTGTATTCACTGTAATTTAGAGGGATGAGAGGGGATCTTATGAAACATATACCATTTTTAAGGGATTGGACAGTCTAGCTGTGGAAAAATGTTCCCGATGTTGGGGGTCCAGAACCAGGGGTCACAGTTTAAGAATAAGGGCTAGGCCATTTAGGACTGAGATGAGGAAAAACTTTTTCACCCAGAGTTGTGAATCTGTGGAATTCTCTGCCACATAAGGCAGTAGAGGCCAATTCACTGGATGCTTGCAAGAGAGAGTTAGATTTAGCTCTTCGGGCAAATGGAATCAAGGGATATGTGGAAAAAGCAGGAACGGGGCACTGATTTTGGATGATCAGCCATGATCATATTGAATGGCGGTGCTGGCTTGAAGGGCCGAATGGCCTACTCCTGCATCTATGTTCCTATGTTTTTACAGTATGTTTCTAACATAGGTTTAAGGTGAAAAGGGAAAGATTTCATTGTAACCTGAGGGGCATCTTTTTCACCCAGAGGGTGGCAGATATATGGAATAAGCTGCTCACGGGGATGGTTGAAGCAAGTACTGTTACAGCTTGTAAAAGACACTTGGACAGGTACATGGATTGGAAAAGTGAAGAGGGGTAGTGCCCAAACATGGACAAATATGGGCGGCACGGTGGCGCAGCGGTAGAGTTGCTGCCTTACAGCGAATGCAGCGCCGGAGACTCAGGTTCGATCCTGACTATGGGCGCCGTCTGTACGGAGTTTGTATGTTCTCCCGTGACCTGTGTGGGTTTTCTCCGAGATCTTCGGTTTCCTCCCACACTCCAAAGACGTGCAGGTATGTAGGTTAATTGGCTGGGCAAATGTTTAAAAAAAATGGCCCTAGTGTGTGTAGGATAGTGTTAATGTGCGGGGATCGCTGGGCGGCGCGGACCCGGTGGGCCGAAGGGCCTGTTTCCACGCTGTATCTCTAAACTAAACTAAATGGGACTGGCTTAGATGGGGCATGTTGGTTGGCATGGGCGAGTTGGGCCGAAGGGCCTCTTTCCATGCTGTATGACTCTATGACTTCTGCCCACCAGAGGTTCTGGAGAAACAGCCGTGTAGTGATCCATTTCAAAAGTACTGATTAGTAGATAAATGTTGGCATGGATACCAGGGATAACAATGCTGTTCTCCTTCAAAATAGGATCTTTTATGGCTACATGATAGAGTAAATGAGCTTGGTTTCATGTCTAAGCAGAGCCAACCATTTCAACGTGTGCCCTTTAAGTGCTGGAGGCTGCTTCAACAGAAAGATCATTATCACTGATATTTTTCATCCATTGCAATTAGTATTACACGCAACAAATATTTGGATTTAAACTCTCTTCCCGCTTAGCAGTTGCAAATGAAAAGGGCAACAGGCAGAGATCAGTTTCACAACGCACCCAGGAAGAATTTTTCCCGTTTAATGGCTGGCGGCCATTGACTATTTAATGTCAGGTTTCCCGGAGTTCACGCTATTCCCTGGCACGGTAATGTTTGTTACATACATTTGGCGGCTGAATATTATGGACGCTGAAACGCGGGGAGCGATATTATTAATTAACACGTTGAATAAGCTGGGTCACAAATAGAAATTGGGAAGAGAAACATGTTGGTGCACTTACGGAAATTGCACGGCACAATTGCAAATGAAAAATATATATAAAAGCCTTCATGTTGATGAGCAGGACCCATTAGAACCTCAACAATCAACCATTCTGCACATCCCTCTGTCTACACTCTGAAGTAACCTGGCTCCTGAAGACTAATGGAGTAAAATCAGCATCTGTTCTCAGCAAAACATGAAACACATGTCAGATTAATTTGAGTTTAATGTACTGACATTGGCCTTTTGACAGCACCAGGTTGCCTGGCTTGATGAGTAAGTGTCTTTACATAATAGTCACACGGCCACAACTCTGTCTTCTGTCATGGAGCTGGGCATAAGGGATTAGGAAACAAAAATTTAATAAAGCTACAGATGTCCTCAAAAACAAAAGAGAAAATAAGAGAAAATACTCAGCAAGTCAGGCAGCATCTGTGGCAAGAGAAAAAGGCTTAACATATCAAGTGTCGGCGCCCAAGGGCGGCACGGTGGCACAGCGGCAGTGTTAGAAACATAGAAAAATAGGTGCAGGAGTCGGCCATTCGGCTATTCGAGCCAGCACCGCCATTCAATATGATCATGGCTGATCATCTAAAATCAGTACCCCGTTCCTGCTTTTTCCCCACATCCCTTGATTCCTTTAGCCCTAAGAGCTAAATCTAACTCTCTCTTGGAAACATCCAGTGAATTGGCCTTCAGTGCATTCTGTGGCAGAGTATTCCACACATTCACAACTCTCTGAGTGAAAAAGGTTTTCTTCATCTCAGTCCTAAATGGCCTACCTCTTACTCTTAAACTATGGCCCCTGGTTCTGGACTCCCCCAACATGGGGAGCATTTTTCCTGCATCTCGCCTGTCCAATCCCTTAAGAATTATATATGTTTCTATAAGATCCCCTCTCATTGTTCTGAATTCCAGTCGACCCATTCTTTCATCATATGTCAGTCCCACCATCCCAGGAATTAACCTGGTGAACCTACGTTACACTCCCTCAATAGCAATAATGTCCTTCCTCAAATTAGGAGACCAAAATTGCACACAATATTCTAGGTGTGGCCTCACCAGGGCCCCGTATAACTGCAATAGGACCTCCTTGCTCCTAAACTCAAATCCTCTCGCAATGAAGGCCAACATGCCATTGGCTTTCTTCACTGCCTGCTGTACCTGCATGCTTACCTTCAGTGACCGACGTACAAGCACACCCAGGTCTCGTTGCACCTCCCCTTTTCCTAATGTGACATCATTCAGATAAGAATCGGTATTCCTGTTCTTGCCACCAAAGTGGATAACCTCACATTTATCCACATTATACTGCATCTGCCATGCATCTGCCCACTCACCCAACCTATCCAAGTTACCCTGCATCCTCGTAGCATCCTCATCGCAGCTCACACTGCCACCCAGCTTTGTGTCATCCACAAACGTGGAGATGTCACATTTAATTCGCTCACCTAAATCGTTAATATATATTCTAAATAACTGGGATCCCAGCACCGAGTCTTGCGGCAACCATCCCCGTGAGCAGCTTGTTCCATATATCTGCCACTCTCTGGGTGAAAAATATGCCCCTCAGGTTACAAATAAATCTTTCCCTTTTCACCTTAAACCTATGTTAGAAACATACTGTAGAAACATAGGAGTAGGCCATTCGGCCCTTCGAGCCAGCACCGCCATTCAATATGATCATGGCTAATGCTGCCTGTCCCGCTGAGTAACTCCAGCATTTTGTGTCTACCTTTGATTTGAACCAACATCTGCAGTTTTCTTTCCTACATATAATCTTATTGCCACTTCAGCTCCCAGCCTGTTTCAACTGGGCGGCACGGTAGCGCAGCGGTAGAGTTGCTGCTTTACAGCGAATGCAGCGCCGGAGACTCAGGTTCGATCCTGACTACGGGTGCTGCACTGTAAGGAGTTTGTACGTTCTCCCCGTGACCTGCGTGGGTTTTCTCCAAGATCTTCGGTTTCCTCCCACACTCCAAAGACGTACAGGTATGTAGGTTAATTGGCTGGGTAAATGTAAAAATTGTCCCTAGTGGGTGTAGGATAGTGTTAATGTACGGGGGTCGCTGGGCGGCACGGACTTGGTGGGCCGAAAAGGCCTGTTTCCGGCTGTATATATATGATATGATATGATGATATGATAACTGCACTTTTAACTGTATTAACGGCTGGCACAGTGGTGCAGCGGTGGAGTTGCTGCCTTACAGCGCCCGAGACCCGTGGTTCGATCCTGACTATGGGTGTTGTGTGTACGGAGTTTGTACGTTCTCCCTGTGACCGTGTGGGTTTTCCCGGGATCCTCTGGTTTCCTCCCACACTCTCAAGACATACAGGTTTGTAGGTTAAATGTGTAGGAAGGAACTGCAGATGCTGGTTTAAACCAAAGATAGACACAAAAAGCTGGAGTAACTCTGCTGGTCAGGCACCATCTCTGGAATAAGTGACTATGGATATGGATAGGACCAGGCTTGGAGGGATATGGACCAAAAACAAGCAGGTGGGACTAGTGTAGCTGGGACATGTTGGCCGGTGTGGGCAAGTTGGGCCGAAGGGCCTGTTTCCGCACTATGTCACTCTATGACACTATGACCAGCAATGCCTGTACAGTAGCACTATCCTGCACGCTAAGGACAATTTACAATTTTGCCAATGCCAATTAACCTACAAACCTGTACGTCTTTGGAGTGTGGGAGGAAACCGGAGCACCCGGAGAAAACCCGGGTCACAGGGAGAATGCACAAACTCCTTACAGACTGCACCCGTAGCCAGGAACAAACCTGAGCCTAAGGCAGCAACCCTACCATTGCACCACTGTGGCCACCCAAGAAGGAGGATGCCAAGAATATGAGACTGGACACAACTTACATGTAACCTTGAAATCTGTTCAGGTCGTTGTTTGGCTTCTCACATTCTATAACACTGTTAAACTTCATGGGGTCAAATTCAGTTTCCTAAACACAGTGGAAGCAAAGAAGAAGAACAGTCAATCACGTTGATCTCAAAAATGACAAAAATGAAATACACAGAAGGATTAAATAATACTGGTTACTTAATGTTACATCACGAATGCACAAGGAAATCTTGCATAAAACACAAAATTCTGGAGCAACTCAGCAGGACAGGAACATCTGTAAGTAGGCCGCATTTATGAGTCTGGAGAAGGGTTTACCCCAAAAACATCCCTTATCTAAACCTTCCACAGTAACCGCCTGACTCACTGAGTTACTCCAGCACTTTGCGTTTCACATCATGAATATTTTCATTAAGATTTTTCCCGAATTGGTGCATTTGGAAAAAGTGCAAATATCCTTTCGGCTTATGTAGAGTGAATCCCTGATCATCTGATGTCCATTGACAGGTCCCCCACAGGATACAGCACGGCTCCATTCCCGAGAACCTCTCACGACCCAAACAGTCCACAAACCGATCAATCCATCAATGAATCAATCAATTTTGGAGTCTTAATGGGTTTGAAATCGGTTCCTGGGCATCCGGGTCTTTCATAAATCCATAAGTCATTGGAGCAGAATTAGGCCATTCAGCCCATCGAGTCTACTCTGCCATCCAATCACGGCTGATCTATCTCTCCCTCTCAACCCCACTCTCCTGCCTTCTCCCTGTGACCTTTGACACCCTTACTAATCAAGAACCTGTTGATCTTTCTTTGCTCAGCGGGACAGGCAGCATCTCATGGAGAGAAGGAATGGGCGACGTTTCGGGTCGAGACCCTTCTCCAGACCCGAAACGGATCAGCCTGAAGAAGGGTCTCGACCCGAAAGGACACCCATTCCTTCTCTCCACAGATGCTGCCTGTCCCGCTGAGTTACTCCAGCTTTTTCTGTCTGTCTTCAGTTTGAACCAGCATCTGCAGTTCCTTCTTACACTATTTTTCTTTGCTCGCGGCATTAGGGGGTTGCCTTCGTTTCCTGTCAGTTTCTGATGGAAACCATGCTTCTTCTGTGTAGGGCTGTCGGGATGCCTGAGGAGCAATTCAGATTTCAATCCCTGTGAACGACAGTGCTGAGTTTGGCCACCGCTACGAGTTTCAGCTTTCATTTCCAATAGACAATAGACAATAGGTGCAGGAGGAGGCCATTCGGCCCTTCGAGCCAGCACCGCCATTCAATGTGATCATGGATGATCATTCTCAATCAGTACCCCGTTCCAGCCTTCTCCCCATACCCCCTGACTCCGCTATCCTTAAGAGCTCTATCTAGCTCTCTCTTGAATGCATTCAGAGAATGGGCCTGCTCTGCCTTCTGAGGCAGAGAATTCCACAGATTCACAACTCTCTGACTGAAAAGGTTTTTCCTCATCTCAGTTCTAAATGGCCTACCCCTTATTCTTAAACTGTGGCCCCTTGTTCTGGACTCCCCCAATATTGGGAACATGTTTCCTGCCTCTAACGTGTCCAACCCCTTAATAATCTTATACGTTTCGATAAGATCTCCTCTCATCCTTCTAAATTCCAGTGTATACAAGCCTAGTCGCTCCAGATCTCCCCTCATCCTCCTGCGCTCCATGGAATAAAGTATTAGGCCGTTCAACCGTTCCCTACAGCTCAGGCCCTTGGGTCCTGGCAACTTCCTCATAATTTTAAATGGAATGAAAGAAATTAAAGCTAAATGAGGATACCTGCAGACATAAAAGTGGATATTTGTACCTTTTATGCTGATAAATATCCTGCATTGTTTAAGAAGGATAAATGACATTGACCCACTGTTAAATAATATATTGAAATGATGGTACAATGAACATAAAGACATGACCCAATTGTATTTACTATATATGTTATGAATAAAGTATAAACTGTATTTGAAATAAATATTTTTGAATTTTTACATCCTCTTTGGCTATATTTCAAGTTGAACAGAAAGCATAGAAACATAGATAATAGATAAAGTAGACGACCATTCGGCCTTTCGAGCCAGCACCGCCATTCAATATGATCATGGCTGATCATCCAAAATCAGCATCGTGTTCAGCCTTTTTTCCCCATATCCCTTAATTCCGTTAGCTCTACGAGCTATATCTAACTCTCTCTTGAAAACATCCAATGAATTGGCCTCCACTGCCTTCGGTGGCAGAGAATTCCACAGATTCACAACTCTCCGGGTGAAAAGGTCCTAAATGGCTGACCCCTTATTCTTAAATTGTGACCCCTGGTTCCGGAATTCCCCCAACATGGGGAACATTTTTCCTCCATCTAGCCTGTCCAATCCCTGAAGAATTTTATACGTTTCCACAAGATCCACTCTCATCCTTCTAAATTCCGGTGAATATAAGCCCAGTCGACTCATCTTTCATCCCACCCAATCCAGTCTTCAGTTTTGGAAAACTGAGCGATTCCATCTGTCTAACCTGAACACTATAATAATAATAATAAGCATTTATTTTATATAGCGCCTTATCAGGTGCTCAAAGCGCTTTACAAAAACAATCAACATAAAAACAAACAGACAAACTATCCTAACACTGGCTGAGTAAACTCCCTCTTTAATAAGAGATCTTATAATGGCATATCTTACTCACTTCTCTCTAGCACAGTATGTTCCTGATGTCAGTCAGTGTTCAGCAGCCATCATCAAACTGGAGACTGATCTTTGAATATCCTAGATTCTGCGGTTGCAATCTAGTTCCTTATTTAAATGCGTTTAGACTTTAGAGACACAGCTTGGAAACTGTTCCTTCGACCCACCATGTCCGAGCCGACCAGCGATCGATCACTCCATACACTACAACTATCCTACAAGCTCGGGGCAATTTTTACAAATTTGCAGAAGTCAATTAACCTACAAACCTTTGGAGTGTGGGAGGAAACCAGAGCGCCCTGGATTAAAGCAAGTCACAGGGAGAACGTACGTACTCCGTACAGACAGCATCCGTGGTCAGGATCGAACCCGGGTCACTGACGCTGTAAGGCAGCAACTCTACCGCTGCGCCATTATCCTTGGTGTGACGCAGTAAAATGGGCATTTGCATGGGTCTCTACCGCGATGGAGAGCATCGATGAATCAAGTTGATCTTTTTGACATTAATCTATGATCATCTGTGTATAATCTTCTCATATTAACCTGGTCCTTTCAGCTTCAGCATATATCCCTGATCTGATTTTGACGTTGCATGTCATTCCCATTGTTCAACATTGTTCTTTTTTTTGGTTTTGTGTTGGTTTGTGATTGTGTGTGTTATTGCTTATTTTTATTGCTCTTATTGTTGGACTCTGGGTAAAGGAATTCCGTCCAAAAGACTTGTTCTTTTTGGATGACAATAAAGGTTATTCTGATTCTGATAGGGTTAGACATTCTGAGACATTGTTTGCACTGGTGCTTAAGTGTGCAGTAAAGTTTCTGCTCTCCTTTTCATGAATGTCATTTGATTTGAGAACGCTGCAATTAACACAGTACATCTGCAGTATTTTGCGTGTATCTACAACAGGTATTTACGCTGGTGACTTTCACCATATGCAAGGTCTAGAGAAAATGCATTCAAGAGAGAGCTAGATAGAGCTCTTAAGGATAGCGGAGTCAGGGGGTATGGGGAGAAGGCAGGAACGGGGTACTGATTGAGAATGATCAGCCATCAACACATTGAATGGCGGTGCTGGCTCGAAGGGCTGAATGGCCTCCTCCTGCACCTATTGTCTATTGTCTATTGTCTATAAAAAAGTCAGAACTTCATTTTTATATATTAAAAAAAAGATGTTGATGAAGAGTAACACCACTTTTGATGAGGCCGTCAAAATTTAGAGATCACCACACGAAACGGCCTCAATCAATTTAAAGACCAGCTAGATGAGAGAAAGAAAGAAAGCTGAACTGTGTCTTTCTATTCTTGGCGTACCGGTGGGAATGAAGTGGGTTGATTGAAGGAGAAGCTGCCAAATGTGAGCAAAACTGTATCAGTTCCCTCGGGAGAACCTTGGTTGTAACGCACTGATACACTCCTCGAGAGACACAGGGAGCTTTAAGTTGCTGATCCGATCCATCCTCATAAGATCACAGGATCATAAGTGATAGGAATAGAATGAGGCCAGTCGGCCCATCAAGACTACTCCGCCATTCAATCATGGCTGATCTATCTCCTAACCCCATTCTCCCTGCCTTCTCCCCATAATGGTGGCTGGTGCATGGTGCCGCAAGGCTCGGTGCTGGGACCCCAGTTATTTACAATATATATTAACGATTTAGACGAGGGAATTAAATGTAACATCTCCAGGTTTGCCAATGACAAAAAGCTGGGTGGCAGTGTGAGCTGCGAGGAGGATGCTAAGAGGCTGCAGGATGACTTGGATAGGTTGGGTGAGTGGGCAGATTCATGGCAGATGCAGTATAATGTGGATAAATGTGAGGTTATCCACTTTGGTGGCAAGAACAGGAAGGCAGATTATTATCTGAATGGTGCCAGATTAGGAAAAGGGGAGGTGCAACTAGACCTGGGTGTCTTTATACATCAGTCACTGAAAGTAAGCATGCAGGTACAGCAGGCAGTGAAGAAAGCTAATGGCATGTTGGCCTTCATTGCGAGAGGATTTGAGTTTAGGAGCAAAAATGTCCTAATGCAGTCGTACAGGGCCCTGGTGAGACCACACCTGGAGTATTGTGTGCAGTTTTGGTTTCATAATTTGAGGAAGGACATTATTGCTATTGAGGGAGTGCTGCATAGATTCACCAGGTTAATTCCCGGGATGGCGGGACTGACATGCGATAAAAGAATGGGTCGACTGGGCTTGTATTAAATGGAATTTCGAAGGATGAGAGGGCATCTTATCGAAACATATAAAATTCTTAAGGGATTGGACAGGCTAGATGCAGGAAAAATCTTCCTGATGTTGGGGGACTCCAGGACCGGAGTCATAGTTTAAGAATAAGGGGTAGGCCATTTAGAACTAAGATGAAGAAAAACTTTTTCACTCAGAGAGTTGTGAATCTGTGGAATACTCTGCCACAGAATGCAGTGGTCGTTAATTCACTGGATGTTTCCAAGAGAGAGTTAGATTTAGCTCTTTGGCTAACGGAATCAAGGGCTATGGGGAAAAAGCAGAAACAGGGTACTGATTTTGGATGATCAGCCATGTTCATATTGAATAGTGATGCTGGCTCGAAGGGCCGAATGGCCTACTCCTGCACCTATTGTTTTATATTTCTATGTTTCTAACCTCTCTCACCCATACTAATCAAGAATCCATCTATCTCTGCCTTAAATATATAGCCACTGATTTGGCCTCCAAAGAATCACAGATTCACCACCCTCTGACTAAAGAAATTCCTCCTCATCTCCTTCCTAAAAGAACGTCCTTTAATTCTGAGGCTATGACCTCTAGTCCTCGTCTCTCCCACTAGTGGAAACATCCTCTCCACATCCACACTGTCCAAGCCTCGATAAACCAATTCTTCCCAAGTCATTAGCCTGTCTTCTCTATTGCCAAGCTGTTAGCCTTGCCAATATCTCACAGTCTGTCCTGATCCTTAAAGTAGCTCAGAATGAGCAGTGACTTATCAGTTTAGTTTAGAGATATAGTGTGAAAACAGGCCCTTCGGCCCACCGAGTACGCACCGACCAGCGATCCCTGCACATTAACACCACCCTACACACACTAGGGACAATCTTACATTTTACATTTATACCAAGCTTGAACCTCTTTGGAGTGTGGGAGGAAAGCGAACATCTGGGAGAAAACCCATGCAGGTCATGGGGAGAACGTACAAACTCCGTACAGACAGTACTCGTAGTCAGGATCAAACCTGGGTCTCTGGCGCGGTAAGGCAGGAGTTCTACTGCTGCACCATTGTGCTGCCCTGTTGTTTTTTGGGTCTCTTATGATGTCAGATATTGTCAAAAATAATCAGATTTGATGTGGGTAAAATACCTGGCCTCACGCTCGTAAGGGAATAATCAATAACCCCAGAGACTGCTACAATCCTACACTCACCAAACAGGAAAGCCTCAGTAGACACAAAATGCTGGAGTAACTCAGCAGGTCAGGCAGCATCTCTGGAGAGAAGGAATGGGTGACGTTTCGGCTCGAGACCCTTCTTCAGACTGATGTGGAGCTCTTTCTTCGTCGCCTCCGCCTCCGGGCCTTTTTCCATGGGAAGGAGTCCTCACCACCCAGTGATGACGCCTTCTCCCGTCTCCAGCGGAACCCCTCCTCTTGGACTCCCCCGGCTGGCCATCTACCTTCACCAGACCTTTTCATTTCTAACTGCTGGAGGGACATATTTTCCACTCCCCTGACTTACTCCGACCTCTCCCCTCCTGAACGTGCAGCCCTCCGCTCACTCTGCAGCAACCCCGAAAAATAAAACATCAGTCTGAAGAAGGGTCTCGACACGAAACGTCACCCATTCCTTCTCTCCAGAGATGCTGCCTGACCCGCTGAGTTACTCCAGTGTTTTGTGTCTACCTTCGGTTTAAACCAGCATCTGCCTTTTTGTTTTTTTTCCTAAACCGGAAAGCCTGGTTTTGAGGAGTAAAAATAGAAAAGTTAATTTCTGTGGGGAATAAGTCATCAGTCATTTTAAGATACGCAAGAGTTTGTATTTCCACACTGCATTACAGCTGTATGATACGTGATAAAAGTCACTAAAGTCCTGGGTGACATTTCACTTCGGGCATAAAATCTGAAGGAAAAATCTTTGACACTCCCATTATAAACCTCCCTGGTTCAACTCCAGTCTTCTATGCACAGTATGGTTAGGGTTTATCTTAATATCAATCTCTTTGTTGTTCAAGCTTACACTAATTGATTTGGCTTCCACCCCACTCTCACTTCCACTCTCTTACTGAGTCTGGAATAATACTGATCTCACATCAGCCTCTTTTTTCTTTTATGTATAAACAGGCGGCACAGTGGCACAGGGGTAGAGGTGCTGCCTTATAGCACCAGAGACCCGGGTTCCATCCTATCTACGGGTGCTTATCAGTACGGGGTTTGTACGTTCTCCCCGTGACCTGCGTGGGCTTTCTCCGGGATCTCCAGTTTCCTCCCGCACTCCAAAGACGTACAGGTTTGTAGGTTAACTTGGTTTGGTGTCATTTTAAATTGGCTCGAGAGTGTGCAGGATAGTGTAACCGTGCGGGGAACGCTGGTCGTTGGGCCGAAGGGCCGGTTTCCACTCTGTATCTCTATACTAAACTAATATTCTCCTCTCTCCTGTGTACCATTCATTTAATTTTTTTTGTCTTTTCATTATCTCTCCCCCTTTCTTTTTACACAGTTTTTCAGCACATTCATCACTTTCCTTCTTCCTGGTGCATCTCCCTCGACCACAGTACTTTTTCTTAGCATCTCCTGAAGGCTTGAGAGCACAATTTCTTCTGAATTAATCTGCTTTCACTACAGCTTGGGACATGCGTCTCTTTATTTCTGCTGTCGAAAAGGACTGCAGTAATGATTGGGAGAACGTGTGGGAAGATATAAATGCACACAGGCATTCCTTGATTTACCAAAGGCTTGGACTCCTGGTGAAGATTTTAAGCAGAGGCCATCGAAAGTTTGTCAACAAGTCTTGATGTTTGATTAGGACACTGTGTGCATCTTTAGGTACAATCTATTCCTATGAGCACCTAGCTGAGTGCTCTTTGGTGTAGCAAAGGACAGACACGCAAATCAAATGGTACCGCAAACTGGTGGCGCAACGGTAGAGTTGCTGCCCTCACAATGCCACAGACCCGGGTTCGATCCTGACTACAGGTTCGCTCTGTACGGAGTTTGTACGTTCGCCCCGTGACCTGCATGGATTTCCTCCAGGATCTCCAGTTTCCACCCACACTCCAAAGACGTACAGGTTTGTAGGTTAATTGGTTTTGGTGTAATTGTAAATTGCCCCTAGTCTGTGCAGGATAGTGTTAGTTTGCGGGGATCGCTGTCGGCACGGACTTGGTGGGCCGACGGGCCTGTTCACGCACTGTATCAGTCAGAGAGTTGTGAATCTGTGGAATTCTCTGCCTCAGAAGGCAGTGGAGGCCAATTCTCTGAATGCATTCAATAGAGAGCTGGATAGAGCTCTTAAGGAAAGCGGAGTCAGGGGGTATGGGGAGAAGGCAGGAACGGGGTACTGATTGAGAATGATCAGCCATGATCACATTGAATGGCGGTGCTGGCTCGAAGGGCCGAATGGCCTCCTCCTGCACCTATTGTCTATTGTCTATTGTATCTCTAAACTCAACTGAAATAAAGAAACTTTTTTTTAAAAGTCGGCCATTCAGGAGAAAATGACTTTGAAACTTCAGTTACATCTGCACACTCATCACAGCCAAAGATAGGTCCATGAGTTAAAGCACAGAATCTGAACTGTGATTCTGCGATCAGGATGGGTATTACTAAACATGCGATGGTTAGCAGCACGTGGCAAGGCCTGACCAGTCAGAAACCCACAGAGGGAACACATTCACGGACCTAAAATGCATCAATGTGATTTTTGTCCGAGAAAGGATGGGTCATATAAAGAAAAAGTGGCTGAGATAAACGAAAACCTGAAATTGACCCGAGGCTGGTTAGGCCGCATTTAGAGTACTGTGGGCAAATCTGGGCCCCATATCTGAGGAAGGATTCGCTGGCTCTGGAGAGGGTTCAGAGGAGGCTGACAAGAATGATTCTAGGGATGAGTCGGTTAGCATATCATGCGCGTTTGACGGCACTGGGCCTGTACTCGCTGGAGTTTAGAAGGTTGAGGGGGGAACTCATTGAAACTTACAGAATAATGAACGGCACAGATAGAGTGGATGTGGAAAGGATGTTTCCACTGGTGGGAGAGTCTAGGGCCAGAGTACATAGCCTCAGAATTAAAGGGCACTCTTTTAGAAAGCAGGTGAGGTGGGACTTCTTTAGTCAGAGAGTACTTAATCGATGAAACTCATTGTCACAGAGGGCTGTGGAGGCCAAGTCAGTGGATATTTTAAAGACGGAGATTGACAGATTCTTAATTAATAATGGCGTCAGGGGTTGTGGGGAGAAGGCAGGAGAATGGGGTTGAGAGGGACAGATAGATCAGCCACAATGGGCCGAATGGACCAATTCTGCACCTCTAACTTATGAACCATCAATGTTGCCTTTGCCTCCACAGATGCTGCCTGATCCGCTGAGTTCCTCCGGCAGCTTGCTTTGTTACACAAGGTTCCAGTATCTGCGCTCTCTTTTGTCTCTGCAGAATGGTGGGATACCATTATCAAATGTTACCTTGCCCTTGTTCTGCTAAATAGTTTCTCTACATTTAGTTGAGAAATAAAGCTTTTATGTACTAAGTTGCAAACTTAAAAACCCTGGCGACCAGCGTGTGAATGAAGTTGAAGTCATGTTGTTTTGGGGCTTTTGTGTGCAAAGGTCTCCTTGCAAGTTATAGTCATGGAGCTATAAAGAGAAGGAATCCATCCTTGCCGATCAAGGTTAGTCCCATTTGCCTGCACTAGGCCCATAGCTGCCAAAATCCTTCCTCTCGGTATATCTGTCCAAAAGGCGTAATTATATCTGCTTCCATAGCTTCCTCTGGCAACTCATTCCAGATATGATCTGCCCTCTGAGTGGAAAATCTACCCCCGAGCTCCCTCTCCCTTCTCAACTTAAGCCTATAAAAAGTGTGCAAAAAATCCACAAGTCAAGGAGAAAGGGGTGGGGAAAGAATGCAGGAGAAACAGTGTGAGTCGTGTGTGCGTGCGGGGAATGGTGGAATGTCTCTTAAACAACCGATGAAATATTGGCAATCCCAAAAGGAAAACAAAAACAGATCACGAGCTCGTAGAAGAGTTAGTACACAAGGTGAGGGCGTGCATCAACACCAACATTTGCTTCCAATTAATAGCCGTGGCCAAAAACATAATCAGTGAGTGCACAGGCCATGTTGTCTGAAGAATGGGAACATTTAGAAATTCGACCTCCAGGGATTAGCCACAGCCACGATCAATGGGTTTGTCTGATGATATAAAGTGATAATTGAACAGGATGACTTTTAATACAAATGCTGGAATCTCATCATGCACCATTCCAAAATAGTCGGCCAAACATAACCAACACTTAAAATTGTATTTTCTTGTGAAAATAATCTGACGAGCAAATAGGGAATTGTTGCAACCAATCCGCAACTTCTGATATCCAAACTTTAGGAATGGGGCTAAATCCTTCAGGAATGGGGCTACAGCTGGAAAGCATGTTGGTGGTATGGTGAAAAGAGTTCATAAAGCTTTATTTGGGAATGCAGTGAAAGAATCAAGTTGCACTTGTGACAATAAATCTGAAGCCATTAATTATAAGGTTTGGGGGAAAAAGGAACTTCCGATGCTGGTTCACAAACAAAGATACAAAGTGCTTCGGACTTTGCTGGCTTTACCTCGCACTAAATGTTATTCCCTTACCATGTATCTGTACACTATAAGTGGCTCGATTGTAATCACGCATTGTCTTTCTGCTGACCGGATAGTGCGCAACAAAAGCTATTCGCTGTACTTCGGTACACGTGACAATAAACAAAACTGGACTAACTCAGCGGGTCAGGCAGCATCTCTGGAGAACGTGGCCAGGTGACATTGGGTGTCGGGACCCTTCTTCAGTCTGAAGAAGTCACTGTGGTTACGTTGAGTTACTCTGGCAATTTTTGGGCATTAATGAGTTTGGTTTTTGATGATTATTGTGAATGTGGGCAATGCTGTCATCTTTACCGTTTTATCTTTAATTTTTTGTGATTTTTAAAAATCTTTAAGTCGTCTTTCAGACTAATGGGGGAACCTCCCATTCAACCAAAGTAGTTTTGATTGAAGTGTTCCTATTGAAACTTTACGCCTTTTAGATATTGGGTTACCTGGTGCGTGCAGTTTCCATTGTCTATGCCTTTAAACTGCGGATTCCCGTATCCCTTTATATGTCTTTACATACTAAAATCCATTCATTGTGTGGATAATCTTTTTACATCAGAATGTAAGGTCTGAATGTCTGAAGAACGATCTCGACCCGTTCCTTCTCTCCAGAGATATTGCCCGTCCCGCCGAGTTACTTCATCTTTTTTGTGTCTATCTTCGGTATAAACCAGCATCTGCAGTTCCCTCCGACAGAGAATGATAAGGTACTTCGAAATAAAAAGAACTGCAGTGCTTTGGGGCAAGGAGCAGGGGAGAGGGACTAATTGGATGGGTCTTTCATTGCTCCTGCACAAACACAATGAACGGAACGGAAAGTAATGGGAGAAGGTGTCAAAGTTGCTTACCAGCTCGGTAAAGCCCTTAATAACCTGCCGCTGCTTGAGGTTGGTTTCCCCATCCAGGTTGGCCGTTTCAATGTGGCAGAGACCATCGGGATCGCTGGAGGAGAGCAGCAGGATGTCGGCGGGAATGATTTCATTGCACCGCAAGCGGACAAAGTCCCCAACTTGAACCTCTTTCCAATATTTTTCCACGTACTTTTTCTCATTCCTTGAAAGAAGAAGATACACGCTTGATTAGCACGGGCGTCAATGGGAAGAAGGCAGGCGAATGGGGTTGAGAGGGAAAGACAGGCCAGCCATGATGGAATGGCAGAGTAGACCTGGTGGGCCGAATGGCCCAATCCTGCTCCTAGAACTCATGAAGGAGTCATGAACATGGACGGGTAAATAGCAACATAAAAGGTAATTGAAATCAATAATGGATAATAAATAATCACGGATAGGAAAGGTTCAGAGGGATTATGGACATGGGCAGGTGGAACTGGCGTATATGGGGAATTTTGGTCGTGTGGGCATTTTGGGCGGAAGAACCTGCATCCGTGCTATATGGTTCTATGCCTCTAAGTGCCTGATAGAGCAATGATGGAAGTCACAAAAATATGCATCATAAAAATATGTGCAAATGTTAGAAAAAGGAGCAGTATCAGCCTTGAGTCTGTTTAGCTACTCAGTAGGATTATCGTTGATCTGATGTTGGCCTCATCTCCATTTCCTGGCCTATTCCAATAATCCCTTGGCTTCTCCATTGATTAATAATCCTGACTGTCTCAGCCCTGAAACTATGCAATGATCAACCTTCACAGACCCCCGGAGCACAGAATTCCAAAGATTCACGATCCTCTTAAAGAACTAATATCCTCCCTCATCCTCATAAATGGACGTCCAATTTTGTATTTACTTATGAAGAGAAACATCTATCTATCCAGTGTAGGAAGGAACAGCAGATGCTGGTTTAAATCGAAGATTGGCACAAAATGCTGGAGTAACTCAGCGGGACAGGCAACATCTGAGATCCTTCTTCAGTCTTGACCCGAAACGTCACCCATTCTTTCTCTCCAGAGATGCTGAGTTACTCCAAAATGTTGTGTCTATCTATCTATCTATCCTTACTTGTCTTGAAATAATAAGCTGGCAATATTAAATACATAAGAATATAAGTTTGTTGATGCCTTTGGTTTGAAAGGATGATTCCATAAGAAGTTGTTCAAAGATATGTAATTAACGTGCATGGCAAATGGAAATTGTTTTGTAGCCTCCACAAAAATAAAATCCAAATTAATTGGGCAGACGACATAATACTTTTAAGTAGAGAGCAAAATATTAAATAATGGTGCTAATTAAAAGAAATAATTTATTACATAGAAACATATAATATAAAATAGGTGCAGGAGTAGGCCATTTGGCCCTTCGAGCCAACACCGCCATTCAATATGATCATCTACAATCAGTACCCAGTTCCTGCTTTCTCCCCATATCTCTTGATTCCGTTATCGCTAACAACTATATCCAACTCCAATTTTAGGGACAAGACAAAACAACTTTAAACTATTTGCCGGAGAAAGTGGTTAAATTACACTCTGGTTTCAATTAAGAGACTGGAACACAATACAGGAATATTCTCCTTCTGCTTATTTGTCTGGTCTTGTGAAGATCAAAAAAGAAAATTGGATGCCTATGTAAATTAATTCCACTGCACCAGCCAGTCCAGCTGTGTCAGTTAACAAGTTGCTTCAAAGTCTATTGCAAATGCTGCCACGTCAGTCCCTGTGAACAGCCAGCTCTCTTGTTGCTGGCAGCGAAACATCTAACGCGAATAAAGGCAGACAGCTTTAGCAGCCGAGTACAAAACAACACCCCACCATAGGCAAAGCGGCATGTGCACTCCACAGGGAAAATGTAAGGGAGTGACTATGGACTGAGGCAAACAAAATTAGATCCCTTTATCGCTGCGAACGACATCCTAAATCAGGATAATTTTCAAATACAACCCCCCCCCCCCCCCCCCACAAAGCTGTATTTGAACAAGAAAAAAGATGTAAAGAAATATAATTGTAGAATTGTTTCAGCACGGGCATTCAAGCCTTTCTCTCTCCATCCCATCTCGTTTCTCTTTCCAACCCTCCCCCACCCAAGTCATATCTCTCTCCATCCCTCCCCCAACCAAGTCATACATATATCTCCACCCCTCCCCCGCCCAAGTCATATCTCTTTCCACCCCTCCCCCACCTAAGTCATATCTCTCTCCACCCCTCCCCCACCCAAGTCATATATATCTCCACCCCTCCCCCACCCAAGTCATATCTCTCTCCACCCCTCCCCCACCCAAGTCATATCTCTCTCCACCCCTCCCCCACCCAAGTCATATATATCTCCACCCCTCCCCCACCCAAGTCATATCTCTCTCCACCCCTCCCCCACCCAAGTCATATATATCTCCACCCCTCCCCCACCCAAGTCATATCTCTTTCCACCCCTCCCCCACCCAAGTCGCACCAGCATCTCGTTTTCACCCAACAATCAGCTAACGATTGCCTGTTTCCTTTATCATCGTTACATTTTTGCACATCTTTCATTCATTTGTTCTACATCTCTCTACATCACCGTCTATATCCCTCGTTTCCCCTTTCCCCGGACTCTCAGTCTGAAGAAGGGTCTCGACCCGAAACGTCACCCATTCCTTCTCTCCAGAAATGCTGCCTGCCCCGCTGAGTTTTTGTGTCTATCTTCGGTTTAAATTAGCATCTGCAGTTCCTTCCTACTCAAAGTCGTCTTGTTAAGCCTCATTGTGTGTACTCGTTCTCACCGAGGCCCCAGCTAACAATGGCCTGGTTCCTTTATCATCGTTACTTTTTTGCATATCTTTCATTCATTTGTTCTATATCTGTCTACATCACCGTCTATATCTCTCGTTTCCCTTTCCCCGGACAAACTCTCAGTCTGAAGAAGGGTCTCGACCCGAAGCGTCACATGTTCCTTTTCTCCAGAGGTGCAGTCTGACCCGCTGAGATACTCCAACTTTTTAGTGTCTATCTTCTCTCATTCATCTCATCCAAGTGTGTGCCGGCTCACAGAGGAATAATTCTCCCAGTCCTGCTCCACACTCCTTCCCAGTGGCCCTGCATATGGTTCTCTTTCAAGTGTCTATCCTTTTGGCTTTGAAGGCACTGATTGAATCTGTTTCCACTGCTCGAATCGGTCGTGCTTGCACTCTGAGAGAGAACAAATCCTTCTTGAAACTCCTGACGAAAATTTTAAATCAGAGTCCCCTAGTTCTTGATCTATCGGCTAATGAGAACAGGTTCCTTCTGTGTACTTTCCAAAGCAGCGTGAACAACTGCCTTGTAAACACCCTATCAAGAATTGTCTGCATGCCTTTCATAAACTAACAATGGCCTCGAGCACTTCACAGTCAATTGATTATTTCCTTCAAGGTCCTTACTAGGTTGATAAATTTAGAAACTGCTGCTTTCTCCTGTTCAACATAGTGCGGCCTCTGTGGTAACACTCTCATCCCCTAGTCAGGCATACGTTCAAATCCATTTGCAGATACAACCATATAGGCCGATGCCACAGTGCAGGAATGACCAGTGCTTTTTGGGTGCCAGTCTGAAGAAGGGTCTCATCCCAAAACGTCACCTGTTCCTTTTCTCCAGAGATGCTGCCTGACCCGCTGTGTTACTCCAGCTTTTTGTGTCTATTCCTGGTAAACTATAGTCCATAAGCATGTTGCGAGCTCAAGTATCTGGAGACCACATGGTTTCCCACTCGGTTCTTCTCTCCCATCTTCACCTGCTCTGAAGACACGGGGTAGATTTTACATTTGAGGAATTTGTAGCCATTTGACCCCCTGAGCTTGCCTTGCCAGTCAATGGCTGATTTTTGCTCGTGCATTCCTGACTCAAGATCTCTCACGTTTAATATCCACCTTGTGCCTTAAATCCCATCACAACTTTCTCTCTCTCTCTCTCTCCCTATTCTTAGTCATACAAATGTACACTATTCTCCAAATCCCACAACCCTCTGTGTCTGGCCTTTTGTGTAACTCCGAATACCTTCCCCGTAACCAATGGTGTGTACACTCTCACTCCCCAGGGCCAATGCACTGTAATCCCCTCTCCTTGTTCAACCTCCCTCTTCAAGACCCACCCCAAAGCCATCCCCAATCACCAAACATTTTAATGGCTAGATATCCATATCAATAAAATGCCCTGTGGTGGTTTTTGCATAAAGATGGTTTTGAAGCTGCAATAAACACTTGGATACTTGATCTACCATTCCCGAAAGTTACCACACTTATCTCCACTCTTCCCAATTGCCACAGAATGCCTCACTACAGTCCCACCCTGGTTACCCACACATAATGTGGCCTCCCTGACCCCCAAAGAGCTTCAAGGCACTGACACCCACTCCTTCAAACCGAACACTACTTCTCAGGTGGTATGGTTCTTTTCATAGGTTCATGTTCATCAGTGATAGGAGAAGAATTAGGCTATTCGGCCCATCAAGTCTACTCCGCCATTCAATCATGGCTGATCTATCTCTCCCTCTTAACCCCATTCTCCTGCCTTTTCCCATAACCCCTGACATCCGTACTAATCAAGAATCTATCTATCTCTGCCTTAAAAATATCCATTGACTTGGCCTCCACAGCCTTCTGCGGCAATGAATTCCACAGGTTCACCACCCCGATTTTAAAAAAATCATCTCCTTCTGAAAGGAACGTCCTTTAATTCTGAGGCTATGACCTCTAGTCCAAGACACTCCCACCAGTGGAAACATCCTCTCCACACCCACTGTATGAAGGAAGGCCTTTCACTATTCGGCAAGTTTCAATGAAGTCCCGCCCCCCCCCCCTCAGCCTTCTAAACTCCAGCGAGTATAAACCCAGTGACATCAAACGCTCATCATATGTCAACGCACACATTCCTGGGATATTTCTCGTAAACCTCCTCCGGGCCCTCTCCAGCGCCAGCGCATCCTTCCTCAGATATGAGGCCCAAAATTGCTCACACTTCTCCAAATGCGGCCTGAGGCACCACCTGACTCAATCTTCTGACTCGGCGAAAGCACTTTGCAATGCCCCATGACACCTTGAGGAGATAGTCTTGCGTCAGCTACCCAGTGCCTGTGACATAATGCATGCAGGCAACTTTTGGATTTGAAAATTAAAAATACTCCCAAGAGTCCAATGGATTACCTCTTAACGTTTATTAAAGAAATGACAATGCTTTTGGCACATGCTGTTTTAAGCTGACGAGCGGACTCAAACTGCTAACATTTATTGCCTCTGCTTCTGAAGGGGCTCAAAACACGTCAATTAAAATTTTAGTTACATTGATGTGCACTGTTGTGTAAGCAAGCATTAAGGCATTTGTTTTAATAAATAATGGTGGAAGTCAGTATGGATTTAATTGACCTTTCTTGTGGCCTCACGGCCCGACATCTTAACATCTTCACAAACTGCAGTCATTTTAAGTTTTAAAATTTTCAAAGTCTTGAAAGGCCTGGATAGGGTGGATGCGGAGAAGATGTTTCCATTAGTGGGAGAGTCTTGGACCAGAGGGCACAGCCTCAGAATAAAAGGACGTTCCTTTAAGAAGCAGATGGTGAGGAATTTATTTGGGCAGATGGTGGTGAATCTGTGGAATTCATTGCCACTGAAGGCTGTGGAGGCCAAGTCAATGGATATTTTTAAGGAGGAGATCGACAGGTGTCAGGGGTTATGGGGCGAAGGCAGGAGAATGGTGTTGAGCGGGAAAGATATTTCAGCCACGATTGAATGGCGGAGTAGACTTGATCGGTTGAGTGGCCTAATTTCTAGTTTACTTTAGTTTAGAGATACAGTGTGGAAACAGGCCCTTCAGCCCACCGAGTCCACACCGACCAGCATTCCCCACATACGTACACACATTAGGGACAATTTTACATTTATACCAAGCCAATTAACTTACAAAGCTGTACGTCTTTGGAACTTAGTTTCGTTTAGAGGTACAGCGTGGAAACAGGTCCTTTGGCCCAACAAGTCCACACCGACCAGCGATCCCTGGACATTAACACCATCCTATACCAGGGACATTTATTCCAAGCTAATTAACCTACAAACCTACACACACTAGGGACAATTTACATTTATACCCAAGCCAATTAACCTACAAACCTGTACGTCTTTGCAGTGTGGGAGGAAACCAAAGATCTCGGAGGAAATCCACAAAGGTCAAGGGGAGAACGTACAAACTCCATACAGACAGCACCCATAGTCACAATCAAACCCGGGTCTCTGGCGCTGTAAGGCAGTAGTTCTACCACTACATCACCATGCCACCCTATATTCTGCTCCTATAACTTATGAACTTATGAAAATATTCGTCGGCTCAACATACACAGCAGATTGAAAGGACAGCAGTGATATCATATGATCGTACTCAGAATCTTCAAATTTGAGGAAGGACATTATTGCTATTGAGGGAGTGCAGCGTAGGTTCACCAGGTGAATTCATGGGATGGCGGGACTGACATATGATGAAAGAATGTGTCGACTAGGCTTGTACTCACTGGAATTTAGAAGGGTGAGAGGGGATCTCATAGAAACATATAAAATTCTTAAGGAATTGGACAGGCTAGATGCAGGAAAATGTTCCCCATGTTGGAGGAAGTCCAGAACCAGGGGTCACAGTTTAAGAATAAGGGCTAGGCCATTTAGAACTGAGATGAGAAAAAACCTTGTCACCCAGAGAGTTAGGAATCTGTGGAATTCTGTGCCACAGAAGGCAGTGGAGGCCAAGCCACTGGATGTTTTCAAGAGCGAGTTGGATTTAGTTCTTAGGGTTAAAGGAATCAAGGGATATGGGGAACAAGCGGGAACAAATTTAGATGATCAGCCATGATCATATTGAATGGCGGCGCTGGCTTGAAGGGCCGAATGGCCTACTCCTGCACCTATTTTTCTACGTTTCTTTGACTGATTAGTTAAATCAGCTTCCCAACCACAGGGAGTGTGAAGTATGTACAAGTGAGACCACAGAGCCCTACCGAGCAACTATACCCAGACAGAACAGGAAAGGGAAATAAATGAGGTATAAATTGAGTCAATAGAAGGGAGGTTGGTTTGTGTGATGGTCTGGGCTGCATCCACAAATAGCTGTAATTACTCGCAGTCTTGGCTGGAGCTGTTCCCAAACCATGCTGTGATGCATCCTGATAAAATGCTTTCTATAGGTGTGCTAATAAGCTATTCACCTGCAAATGGCATTACAACTGATCCCAATCCTCCTCTTATTTTATTAAACGTCATTGGAGCAAACTCACCACTGAATGCCAATCCATCCAGATCATTGTTACTGAGGAAGTGAACCAGGGAGAAATACTTTTCTAGAGATTAGCGCGGCTCGGTGGCACAGCGGTAGAGTTACTGCCTTACAGCGCTAGAGACCCGGGTTCGATCCTGACTACGGGTGCTTGTCTGTACGGATGTGGAACATTCTCCCCGTGACCAGCATAGGTTTTCTCCGAGATCTTTGGTTTCATCCCACACTCCAAAGACGTGCAGATTCATAGGTTCATTGGCTTGGTATGCAGTAAGTGTAAAATTGTCCCGAGTGTGTGTTGGGTAGTGTTAATGTGTGGGGATGGTTGGTCGGCACGGACTCGATGCTCCCAAGGGCCTGTTTCTGTGCTATATCTCTAAACTAAAACAAATGAAAAGATTAGAGGAACAGCAACTCATATTTCTCATATAAAGCTTACAACTCTGCTGCATGAACAATGAACTCTCCAATAGACAATAGGTGCAGGAGGAGGCCATTCGGCCCTTCGAGGCAGCACCGCCATTCAATGTGATCATGGCTGATCATTCTCAGTACCCCGTTCCTGCCTTCTCCCCATACCCCATGACTCTGCTATCCTTAAGTGCTCTATCTAGCTCTCTCTTGAATGCATTCAGAGAATTGGCCTCCACTGCCTTCTGAGGCAGAGAATTCCACAGATTCACAACTCTCTGACTGAAATAGTTTTTCCTCATCTCAGTTCTAAATGGCCTACCCCTTATTCTTAAACTGTGGCCCCTTGTTCTGGACTCCCCCAACATTGCGAACATGTTTCCTGCCTCTAACGTGTCCAACCCCTTAATAATCTTATACGTTTCGCCTATCAAAAGAAACCCTTGCCTTCCATCCACCTATTACCTGGCCAGTCCTTGTGCTGCCTCATCTCTGCCTCATCTTTCTTCCTTCCCCACCCACCCCCAAATCAGTCTGAAGAAGGGTCCCGACCCGAAACGTCACCTCTCCATGTTCTCCAGAGATGCTGTGCTGACCCGCTGAGTTACTCCAGCACTTTCTGTCCTCTCCTGGAGATTATCAGGTGTCCATTGTAACTTACTATTATGGTTTCTGAACTGACCCTCGGAACGATATGTGGAATAACAACCACTGTATTACTTGGAGAGATTTCAGAATATATATATACACATATAAAACAAAAGTGATTTATTGGTGCTATTTTTCCAAGTTTGCGACTTCAGCTAAATATAAAGCAAAATTACAAATAAATCTAAATGCAGCAATCAGATTACCAATTTATGCGTGGGATTACACACACCTTCCACCTGACGCCTCACAGAGATTGTCTGATAAATGATATACAAGATATCGATGGTTTGCATATTCAGTTTTACAGATCTTATCGACGCGAGTAGACACATTTTTGGCAATTCTTCAAAAGACTGCAACTCACACCGCATTAAAACGTACAGGATAGCGAAAGGCTTAGATAGAGTGGATGTGGAAAGGATGTTTCCACTGGTGGGAGAGTCTAGGACTGGAGGTCATGACCTCCGAATTAAAGGGCATTCCTTTAGTCAGAGGGTGGTGAACCTGTGGAATTCATTGCTACACAAGGCTGTGGAGGCCAAGTCAGTGGATATTTTTAAGGCAGAGATAGACAGATTCTTGATTAGTACGGTGTCAGGGGTTATGGGGTGAGGGCAGGAGAATGGGGTTAGGAGGGAGAGATAGATCAGCCATGATTGAATGGCAGAGTAGACTTTATGGGCCGAATGGCGTTCCAAAGACCAGGGTTCGATTCTGACCTTGGGTGCTGCCTGTGTGGAGCTTGCATGTTCTTCCTGCGGCCACGTGGATTCTTACTGGATGTTCCACTTTCCTCCCACATTCCCATAGGTTAATTGGGACTCTGTAAAATTGCTTCTCATGTGCAGGGAGTGGGATAACATGGAACTGGTGTGAACGGAAAATCGACGATTGGCATGGGCTCAGCATTGGCATGGGCCCTACCATTGGTAGGGCCTGTTTCCATGCTGTATCTTTAGAACTGGGTGGCACGGTGGCTGCCTTACTGTGCTTCCAGCGCCAGAGATCCGGGTTCGATCCTGACTATGGGTGCTGTCTGGGCGTCAGGGACTCAGTGGGTCGAGGGGCCTACTTCTGCGCTGTGTCTCTAAACTAAACTAAAACTAAATCCAATTGGATCCGTGGCAGAGGTTCAAGAACGCAAGCAGTTGAACACAGTTTGCTGCAGCCCTGTTTTTGTTGATCGGCAAAGCCTTGAGGTTTTGGCTTAACAAAGAAAGGGTTGACTGAAATGCAAAGGTTTACTGGAAAACAGTTCGGAGGTCAGGATGAAACCAGTCACAGTTGTTTATTTCACGACGTGCCAGAACATAGAGATTCAATGTTATTCCCATCCACCGAGGTAGTGGTTGCTTTTGGAGGATTTCATTCCAAATGTTTTTGTGAATCATTCCCAGATGTAGCTGTCTGAAGGTGAAAGCATGCAGCTTGCAGCATCCTCCTGCACACAGAGCCGGTCGGTGTACGGTTGCAGGAAGATGCGATTTCTTTCAAATATATTCACGCACACGATGTGGGTGCTGCCACTTTTCACCCTCGCTCGCCAACTGTTCCCCGTCCGAGTGCATTTCCAGAAGCCATGGCCATGGATCCGAGGATCAGATACGGCCCAACTGTGCGGCACGGTGGCGCAGCGGTAGAGTTGCTGCCTTACAGCGCCAGAGACCCGGGTTCCATCCTGACCACCGGTGCTGCCTGTACGGAGTTTGTACGTTCTCCCCGTGACCTGCGTGGGTTTTCTCCGAGATCTCCGGTTTCCTCCCACACTCCAAAGACCTACAGGTTTGTAGGTTAATTGGCTTGGGTATAAACGTAAATTGTCCCTAGTGTGTGTGTGTGGGATGGTGTTACTGTGCGGGGATCGCTGGTCGGTGCGGATTCAGTGGGCCGAAAGGCCTCTTCCCACGCTGGGTCGCTAAACTAAAACTTTACTTCCCTGAAAGGCATTTGCGAGCCAAGGCTTTTAATTGCAATCCTGCAATTTTATGGCCATTATTCCCAATGCCAGCTTTTTATTCCAGACTTGTTAAATGAACTGAGTCTACATTTCTCCGTATCTCAATGAGATATGAACTCATTCTCTCAGTTCTGCGGTCCCCAGTCTCTGGATCCCAGTCCAGCGAGTTAACTACCATATGTCTGCAGTTATACGATATGACACGATAAAACTTTATTCGTCCCCGGAGGGAATTTGGTCTGCCAACAGTAACAACACACAAGGTACACGAAAACACGAAATGGACAAGCGACTGTCGGCTGCTTGCCATGTGCACGGCACATTAACTGTAACGAACGAACAAACACACCCAGGCTTATCCCCTGGGCAGAGGATTCTAAAACTAGAGTGCCCCCCCCTCTCCCCCCCCACACCGTGTCCCCCTTTGTTCTCCCACCGTCCCTCATGGCGGTCTCCACCATTGTCCTTCACGGCGGCCCTCCCTCCCCCCACTGCACTAAGAAGACGTGGCATCTTTTACAGATCACGGGCAAAGTTGGGGAGGGTAAGGTTTGATGCAATAGCTCAGGAAGCAAAACAAGGTTCTGGCATCTGTGTGTCAAACTGAGAGTGCAAGGCTGAGAAGTTTATCTTTGCTAATTAGCACCCACGCCTGTGCGGTTGGACTAGTGGATGGTTGTGTTCCCACGCTTATGAGCGCACAGTTTTAGTCCTGGCAATCACAGATAAATTCCTCTCCCAGTGGAGTTCATGAGGTAGTATGAGGTCCACAAGTACTTCACCTAAGCAGCACTTTGGATCTAGTTAAATTCCACGGCACTTATCAGGATATTTTTTTAACCTGAACTGTTGTTAATAAGACAGCCTGCACTTTTAGAATAGTGGTTTCAACATGAATTTATACATGCAAGGCAGTGGAGAGACCAGGAAATCACTGAACGAAGCTCAAATTTGCAGCATTATCAAGGCAAACAACTAAACTGAACAATAGACAATAGACAATAGGTGCAGGAGGAGGCCATTCGGCCCTTCGAGCCAGCACCACCATTCAATGTGATCATGGCTGATCATTCTCAATCAGTACCCCGTTCCTGCCTTCTCCCCATACCCCCTGACTCCGCTATCCTTAAGAGCTCTATCTCGCTCTCTCTTGAATGCATTCAGAGAATTGGCCTCCACTGCCTTCTGAGGCAGAGAATTCCACAGATTCACAACTCTCTGACTGAAAAAGTTTTTCCTCATCTCAATTCTAAACTAAATAAACTGAACTGAACTGAACTAAGATAATGGGAAAGCACAATTTACTGCCCCATTACCATGAAGAAAGACACAAAAAGCTGGAGTAACTCAGCAGGTTAGGCTGCATCACTGGAGAAAAGGAGCAGGTGACTTTTCGGGACGAGACCCTTCTTCAGACTGGGAATCAGTGAGGAGGGAAATTAGAGGTATGAAAAGGTTCAGAACAATCGGGCTGGTGTAGCGGTAGAGTTGCTGCCTTACAGCGCCAGGGACCAGGGTTCGATCCTGACCACGGGTGCTGTCTGTATCAAGTTTGTACATTCTCCCCGTGACCTACATTGGTTTTCTCTGGGAGCTTCAATTTCCTCTCACACTCGAAAAATATATAAAACTAAAACTGTCATCTTGTATGTATGCATGTATGTGTGTTCCCAGAGTACAGCCAAAACGGTACACGATAACGCAACAATTTTAGGCCCACCTTACTCACCATTCGCCTGCAGTGTGCATCAATCAAGTTTCGTTACATTTTCAAAATAATTAACTTAATAAACTTTAATAAATGCGCTGTTCCCCCCCCCGCGCAGTAGTGCCGGGAGGACCGGCGCCCGACCCGGCGTGCCCCGCGCCTGACCTTCCACCCATGGTGCAGCATGGCTGCAGAGGGTCAAAGAAGATGGCCGCGGCGGGACGAACATGCGGCAGTGCCTTGCGACCGATCTCCTACTGCTGGCCGCCACAATGGCTGCCCGGGTTTGGGGTGAGTGCCTCCCTCTCCCCTTTCCACCCCCCCCCCTCGCCCGCACCCACAACGGATCCATGGGTCGTCTAGTCTCCATTAAATTTTACCCTTCTCTTTTAGTTTAGTTCAGAGATACAGTGCAGAAGCAGGTCCTTCGGCCCACTGAGTCAGCGCCGACCAGCGATCCCCGCACTTTAACGCAAGCCTACACACACTGGGGACAAATTACACTTATACCATGTATACAAACCCAAGCCAATTAACCTACAAACCTGTACGCCTTTGGAGTGTGGGAGGAAAACGAAGATCTCGGAGAAAACCCACGCAGTCAGGGGGAGAATTACAGACAGCACCTGTAGTCGGGATCGAACCGGGGTCTCTGGCGCTGCAAGCGCTGTAAGGCAGCAACTCTACCCACTGCGCCACCGTGCTGCCTTAAGTCATCTTAAAGCTATGCCCTCCAGTCTTTGACACTTCTACCTGGGAAGATAGGTTCTGACTGTGCGTCTTTCCAAGCCTCTCATAATTGTGTATATTTATATCAGGTCTCCTTTCAAACTCCGCTGCTCCAGAGAAAACAATCTGAGTTTGTCTCGCCTCTCCTTGGAGCTAATGCCCTTTAATCCAGGCAGCATTCTGGTAAACCTCATGCACACTCTCCAAAGCCTCCACTAGCTTGTAAATAAATAAAATATGCATTTGTAAATAAACCATCCTGTAATCACACCCAGCGAGTAGTTTACCACACGACAGAAATAAGGCATGCAGCTTCATTTACCAGACTGTTTCCGCGCTGTATCTCTAAACTAAACTAAACTTATGGCTCCTGTCAGATCAGAAAGAATTAATACAACACTGGTTAAGACATTCATTTCATCCTTCTGCTCAGAACCAAACCCACAGCATAGTGCATATTGATGGAAAAGTAGTAAATCGGGTATTTGGATGACACTCTACTCTAGTGTCTGGACAGCACCACTAAATATTGCAGACATATCCACTCCATTTGTTAGCCCCGTGCTAAATTATTCTACCACAAACTTTCCCCTATGTTAGGAGGATAAGAAAGATTGGCATAACTTAGAACTCAACCGATAATTCACGCTTCAAGAAATTTATGGGCTTTCAACCAAGCACTTGGATTTCTTTGTGATACTGCCGTAACATGAATCACTGCTTTGCTGTTTTCTCTAAACAATAACATATTTTTTCATCAAAACTAATGGCCACGTTGAGGTTTTCTATGTTCTATGTTTCTATGTTTTGTAAGTTAGGTCACCGCGTAGACATCCTTCTATTCTCCCCTGACTCTCAGTCTGAAGAAGGGTCTCGACCTGAAACGTCACCCATTCCTTCTATCCAGAGATGCTTCCTTTCCCGCTGAGTTACTCCAGCATTTTGTGTCTTCCCTCTCTCTGCAAGATGTATTTTGGTTTCAGCTAGTGAATGGCACTACTTTCACAAGGCAGCGACTTCTTCAGCAGTAACATCAGAATGGCACAATACTTGTAGAAGTGAGAAATTGATCAGAAGAAACAATTCCTCTTTCTAAAATGGACATTCTCTCGCCCAATGTTGCACAATGCCGTAGCTGCCACTTCAGATACACCTCCTGGATTACAATTGGAGGCTTGGATGCACTTTGGGTAACTTAGGGCAGCACGGTGGCGCAGCGGTAGGGCTGCTGCCTAACAGCGCCAGAGACCCGAGTTCCATCCTGTCTGTATGGAGTTTGTACGTTCTTCCCGTGTCCGCATGGGTTTTCTCCGGGATCTCCGGGCTCCTCCACATTCCCAAAACGGACAGGTTTGTAGGTTATGCTTTGATCTGTCCTTTTCACACCTTACATGGTCTTTGTATCCTATCTCTAGTTGCCCTTTCCCCCGACTCTCAGTCTGAAGAAGGGTCTCGACGTGAAACGTCACCCATTCCTTCTCTCCAGAGATGCTGCCTGTCCCGCTGAGTTACTCCAGCATTTTGTGTCCATCTTCGAACTAACCCGAAAAGCCCACAGACTGGACGTGCTTCCGTACTTGCACAAGGAGCACTGGTCAAGCACAGACACCAAATGTTGAGACTAGTTCAAGAAGTCAATAAGTCATTGAGACACATGGCACCGAAACAGGCCCTTTGGTTCATCACGTCTGTGCCATCTATCAAGTGCCTCCCTATCCTAATCACATGTTCCATCAGCTTACTACAACAGAAGGAATTTCTGAAACAAAATGTAGCACTCTGATCCTACCATAGGGCTCTATTTACAAGGGGTACATTTCTGGACAATCATCGTGCATTGGAGAGTAGCCAAATAATAAAAAAATTAATAATCAGATGTAGTGTGGAAAGCACAATATAGCATTAAAGAATGGAAACAGGCCTTTTGGTCCAACTTGCCCACACCAACCAATCAACATGCCCCATCTACACTAGTCCCATCTGCCTGTGTTTGGCCCATTTCCCTCTAAACCTATCGTATCCATGTACCTGGCTAAACGTTGGGATTGTTCCAACAGTTCCATACACCCACCACCCTTTGTGTAAAAAGGTTACCCCTCAGGTTCCGACTAAATCTTTCCCCCCCCCTCACCTTAAACCTATGTCCTCTGGTTACAACATTCAAGACATTATAACTCAAACAATTACATCACGAAATGACCTATAATTCGACTGGAAGTTCAAACTATTAAAAGGTTTTTATTACATGGAACTATTTAAGCCACAGGACAATTGCAATTTGACATTTCCTCCCGAATCACAAAATCCCTCACTGCACAGTTGTGCAAAAGGCGTTCCCATTTGAAACAAGTTTTTTTTTCACGTGCAAGGTGTGGGGTGGCTGCAGGTCCAGAAAGTTATAGTCATCCAGACACGCTAGCAAGGTATGCACAGACAAAGCTTCCGTTTAATTCAGCAATAGAAATAAATCACCATGACCACAGGTGTAAACACCACTGAGCTTGAAGAGGTTACCTCAGTTGGCGAGTATTAAATATCCAGGTGATTATAACGTTAGACCGAGAAATCCCCAAGTGGAAGGAAAGGTCACAGAGGCGTGAAGTGGAGTGGAGGAGCCATGCTACGGTCACCATTGACACGGTGGGCCAAAGGCTCAATCCCTGTCCATTTAAAGGGTGAATGGAGTGAGCAGAGAAATAGGAGAGAGGGCGAGTCAGATATTGAGATGTTTGTAAAAGCGTAGATAGTCTATTTCAAATTACTACCTATTAGTGCAAGTAAATGCAAAAATGTTTAATCGTGCATTTCCAATAGGCTACATTTCATAGGAAGACAACGATTAAGTACAGTATTTAGTTTAGTTTAGTTTAGAGATACAGCGCAGAAACAGGCCCTTCGTTCCACCGAGTCCGTGCCGACCAGCGATCTCCGGACACTAATACTATTCTACACACTAGGGACAAGTTACAATTTTAGCGAAGCCTATTAACCCACAAACTTGCACGTCTTTGGAGTGTGGGAGGAAACCGGAGCACCCGGAGGAAACCCATAAGGCCATGGGGAGAACGTTCAAACTCCCCAGAGACACCACCCATAGTCAAGATTGAAGCTGGGACTCTGGCACTGTGAGGCAGCAACTCTACCCCTGCACCACCAATTATTGACTTCTTGTGCATATGGTCTAGAGTTCAGTAGAAGCATTGTGAAGTGTTTGCAATGTGGGGATAAATTGGACAAAATCCACGGTCACATGGAAAGCGTGCAAACTCTACAGCAACAGCACTGGAAGTCAGGAACCCGGGTTGCTGGAGCTGGGAGGCAGCAGCTCCACTTGCTTCACCACTGAGCTGCCCAATCTTCAATTGTAATTACGGTTTTGGAGTTGAAGTTCAAGGCGAGAATATCTTTCCACTTGTGGAGAATAACATAACTAGAGACCATCAACGTTGGACAGTCACCAGGGAATCTAATAGGGAATTCAGGAGTAACAGAGATACAAGGAACTTCAGATGCTAGTTTACAACAACAAAAAATGCAAAGTGCTGAGTAACTCAGCAGGTCAGGCAGCATCCCTGGGGGACATGGATAAGAGACGTCTTGTGTCGTGACACTTCTCGGCTCTGACCCGAAACGTCACCTGTCCACTTTCCCCAGAGTTGCTTCCTGACCCACTGAGTTACTCCAGAACTTTTTTCAGGAGTAACATATTATACAAAGCGTGGAACCTGTTACCATGGGAACTGGCTGCTAGATTTTAGAGGGTGGGGGGTAGCCAAACAGAAGAGGGGGATAGTGATGAACAGTTACCTTGACCAAATTGGGCTGGTTGGGCCAAGCTGCCTTCTACAATGACATAAATCCTTTTGAACACTTGGCCACCCAAGATGTTATTGAAAGGTTCAGCCATTGTTCACTCACTGAACAATTGACTTCATCAGAATATAAAGCTGAAAGAAAGTATAAATAAACTCAATGTTACAGGGGATAGGAAATTATAGTTAGAGAGAAAAGCTGAAGTAGTTAGTGATTTTCTTTCCCTTTGTCCCAGAGACAGGACGATGAAAGGGGTTCCTCAAGAGAGAGAGAGAGAGAGAGATCTTCACAACGAGACTTATCGGTTCGAGCCTTCCCTCCAGAGATAAGAACATATTGTTGGTTAACGCTTTAAAATTGAATGGCTGGCTTTGGAATGTCTCATGGCTATGCATCATGCAGATGGCAGACCTACTTTAAAGGCGTTAGGCAAAATAAAGAGCAGTTTGTATACACTGGAATTTAGAAGGATGAGAGGAGATCTTATCGAAACATAAGATTATTAAGGGGTTGGACACGTTAGAGGCAGGAAACATGTTCCCAATGTTGGGGGAGTCCAGAACAAGGGGCCACAGTTTAAGAATAAGGGGTAGGTCATTTAGAACGGAGATGAGGAAAAACTTTTTCAGTCAGAGAGTGGTGAAGGTGTGGAATTCACTGCCTCAGAAGGCAGTGGAGGCCAATTCTCTGAATGCATTCAAGAGAGAGCTGGATAGAGCTCTTAAGGATAGCGGAGTCAGGGGGTATGGGGAGAAGGCAGGAACGGGGTACTGATTAAGAAAGATCAGCCATGATCACATTGAATGGCGGTGCTGGCTCGAAGGGCCGAATGGCCTCCTCCTGCACCTATTGTCTATTGATTTCCATCGCATAGACAATGAAAGACCATTAAGAGAGTTACAAAAGGAATAGGTTAGGACAAGAGGGTGGTTAGAATACGGAACTATCTTCCTCATCTGAGCTTCACAGTGCCAGAGATCTAGATTCAATCCTGACCTCAGGTGGTGTCTGTATGGAGTTTGCTTGTTCCCCCTATGACCACGTGGGTTTCCTCTGGGTGCTCCAGTTCCTTCCCACATCCCAAAAGACGTGCGGGCTTGTAGGTCAATTGACGTTTGTACGATTGCCTCTAATGTGTGGCGAGTGGAAGAGAAAGTGGGATAACACAGAACTATTGTGAGCGAGCGGGCGATCGATGGTCGGCAAGGGCTTGGTGGGTCGGAGGGCCTGTTTCTATGCAGTCTCGCTAAACTAAACTAAACTAAACTACCTTGGTTACACCTTTGTTACAAAGTGGTGCAGCTGGTAAAGTTGTTGCCTCACAGCACCAGAGACCCAGGATTGGTCTGGACCTTGGGTGTTGTCTATGTGGAGTTTGCACATTCTTCCTGTGACTGCGTGGGTTTCCACTGGGCATTCTGGTCACCTCCCTCATCCCAAAGACGTGTGGTTTATTGGACACTGTAAATTGCCTCTAACTTGTAGGGAGTGGACGCGAAAGAGGGATAACATAGATCTGTTGTGAAAGGTGTTCAGAGTAGTCTCGATGCCTCCCCTTTATTTTAAGACTGTGGCCCCGGGTTCTGGACTCGCCCAACATTGGGAACATTTTTCCTGCATCTAGCTTGTCCAGTCCTTTTATAATTTTATATGTGTCTATAAGATCCCCTCTCATCCTTCTAAACTCCAGTGAATACAAACCTAGTCTTTTCAATCTTTCCTCATATGACAGTCCCGGAGGAAAAAATAAAGAGTTACGACCAGAATTGTTAAATGCAATATAAAGTCCCAAAGGTATAAATATAATCCATGAGTTCATGTTCATAAGTTATTGGAGCAGAATTAGGCCCATGAAGTCCACTCTGTCATTCAATCATGGCTGATCTATCCTTCCCTCTCAACCCCATTCTCTTGCCTTCTCCCCGTAACCTCTGACACCCGTACTAATCTAGAATCTGTCATGTTGTAAAGAACAAGAGTAGAATTAGACTATTCGGCCCATCAAGTCTAGTCCAAAATTCAATCATGGCCGTCCTATCTCTCCCTCCTCACCCCATTCTCCTGCCTTCTCCCCATAACCTCTGATGCCCGTATTAATCAAGAAATGATTGATTAGTACCTGTCAATCTCCGCCTTAAAAATATCCACAATATTTTTGTGAAGCTCAATAAAATATTAATTTTGTTTTTAAATTATCCATTAACTTGGGCTCCACAGCCTTCTGTGGCAATGAATTCCACATATTCACCACCCTCTGGCTACAGAAATCCCTTCTCATCTCCTTTCGAAAGGTACGTCCTCTTATTCTGAGGCTATGACCTCTGGTCCTGGACTCTCACACTAGTGGAAACATCCTCTACACATCCACTTTCACTATCCGATATGGAAGATGAGATGCCTTTCTTTGACTTAGACTGAGTATTGTTGTAGCGATGCAAGAGGTTGAAGATAAAGGACAGAACAAAAGTGGGATGAAGAATGAAAGTGGCAGGGGAATGGAAGTGCACTTATGCTTGTGGACTCTGCAAAGAAGTCACCAAACCTGTGTTTGGGTTTCGTTTTTTAGAGATACAGTGCGGAAACGGGCTCTTCGGCCCATCAAGTCCTTGCTGACCACTGATCCCCGTAGCACACTAGCACTATACTACACGCTAGAGACAATTTACAATCTTTTCCAAAGCCAATTAACCTACAAGCCTTTGCGTCTTTGGAGTGGGGAAGGAAACCACCACAATTATTCACGGAGATATATTTCCAAACCAGCATAGTGCACAAGATTGAAGGAACTTGCATTTATTCCCCTGCACCTGCCACCGTTACCCCTCATTGATGTTGAAGTGTACAGGTTTGACTGGTGCAGTTAAAGTAACCTGGGCATGCAACCATGTCTTATTGATTAACAGTATCCTAACAATCAGTTCAATCTACTATTTTTTGATTACAGTATTTTTATTAGAAATTATTTGCACGTCGATACCTTGTGGAGCAATGGTCAAGACAGCCAATTGACAAACCAAATTCTAGTTCAATGTGTTTCAATATATCGTTAGCTCCTTGACCTAACTGATGTTACGGTAGGAAGAGGCTTCAATTTAAGCCATCAAGATGAGGAGGAATTTCTTTAGTCAGAGGGTGATGAATCTGTAGAATTCATTGCCACAGAATGCTGTGGAGGCCGTCAATATTTTTAAGGCAGAGATAGATAGATTCTTGATGAGTACTGCTATCTGGCATTATGGGGAGACGGCAGGAGAAGGGGGTTGAAAATGGGAAGAAAGATCAGCCATGATTGAATGACAGAGTAGACTTGATGGGCCGAATGGCCTATTTCTACCCCTATCACAAGATCTTATGAAGATGGGGGATGGGGCTGAATCATGGCATCTCCCTCGTAACTAAAATATACTTACTGCATCATTACCTTGTTTTAAAAAGATGCAATCGACGTTTGAAAGGAACTGTATAAATGCTGGACTATCGTCTATACTGGGCATCCAAACCACATATTAAAATGAGACAAATGGCAGGGAACAGACAGTGTAATTTGACTTCTCTTTGGTAACACTGATTGGTAGTGTGGCAGTAGAATCCCCCCACCACTGCAACCCTCCCACGATGTTCAAAATGCTACGAACAAATCTATCCAGCAATGTCATGTCTGGGGATCGTGTTCCCACAGCTGAACGTAGACCAGTATAGCCCACACTGTCCATGCCAGACATGATGCCAATTCAAATGAATCTCTGCTTGCATGTGATCCATATTCCTCAATTCCCTGCTTATCCATGTGCTTGTCTAAAAACCTTTTAAATCCCCTTATTGTATCTGCCTCTACCACCATCCCTGGCAGCGCGTCCAATAAATATAAGCCATCAGGCATCCACCACTCTCTGTGTAAAATCCTGCCTGCACATCTGATTTAACATTTGCACCTCTCAACTTAAGGCCATTCCTACTAATCTTTGATACATATCTCGAAACATACAAGATTATTAACGGGTTGGACACGTTAGAGGCAGGAAACATGTTCTCAATGATGGGGGAGTCCAGAACAAGGGGCCACAGTTTAAGAATAAGGGGTAGGCCATTTAGAACTGAGATGAGGAAAAACTTTTTCAGTCAGAGAGTTGTAAATCTGTGGAATTCTCTGCCTCAGGAGGCAGTGGAGGCCAATTCTCTGAATGCATTCAAGAAAGAGCTAGATAGAGCTCTTAAGGATAGCGGAGTCAGGGGGTATGGGGAGAAGGCAGGAACGGGGTACTGATTGAGAATGATCAGCCATGATCACATTGAATGGTGGTGCTGGCTCGAAGGGCCGAATGGCCTACTCCTGCACCTATTGTCTATTGATATTTCCACTCCAGGATAAAAGTGCTGACTGTCTACCCTATCCATGCTCTCATAATGTCATGTACTTCTGTCAGGTCTCCCCTCATCCTCTGACATCTCAGTGTTGCATGTTATGTGAAGCCCCGTGTGAAGAAGGAGACTTCACCAGGAGCCCTGGGTGCAAAACAAGTTTGAGTTTTGGTTTAGAGATACAGCCCCAGAAACAGGCCGTTCAGCCCACCGAGACCACGCCGACCAGTGAACTCCACACATTAACACTAACCCACACGCACTTAGGACAATTTTACATTTATACATTTATACCAAGCCAATTAAGCTACAAACCTGTACGTCTTTGGAGTGTGGGTGGAAACCGAAGATCTCGGAGAAAACCCATCCAGTCACGGGGAGAACGTACAAACTCCCTACAGACAGCACCCGCAGTCAAGATTGAACCCAGGTCTCTGGCGCTGTAAGGCAGACAGCTCTGCCGCTATGCCACTATGCCTCCGTGCGTAGGAAAATGTGTGGGGACTCTTTTCCCTGAACGGAATCAAATCGGAGCAGGAGTCGGCCACTTAGCCCCTGAAGCCTACCCCACCATTCAACACGATTGTGATTGATCTTCCCCAGGTCTCTACTCCTCCTCTAGGCCGGCTCCCCATAGCTCTCAAATCCCCAACCTTTCAAAACTGTATAAGGTCATAAGTGATAGGAGCAGAATTAGGCCGTTCGACCCATCAAGTCTACGCCACCATTCAATCATGGCTGACCTATCTCTCCGTCCTAACCCCATAACCCTTGACACCCGTACTAATCAAGAATCTATCTATCTCTGCCATAAATGATCGACTTCCAATTTACGTACTTCCAATAAGCTAGAGATTAACCACCTTCTGTGGCATTGGATTCCAGAGATTCGCCACTCTCTGCACAAAGAAATTACTGCATGCCTCCATTTTACGTGACTGACCCCTCATCTAGAGACTATATCCTTTCTCCGCAAGATTCTCCCGTTATCGGTTCTCGGACATGATGGCGTAATGGCAGAGCTAATGCCTTACAGCGTCAGAGACCCGGGTTCAATCTCGACTATGGCTCCTGTCTTTACGGAGTTCATACGTTCTCCCCGTAGGTTTTCTCAGAGATCTTCGGTTTCCTCCCACACTCCCAAGACGTACAGGTTTGTAGGTTAATTGGCTGGGTATAAATGTAAATTGTTCCTCGTGTGTGTAAGATTACGTTAGTGTGCGGGGATCGCTGGTCGGTGTAGACTCGGTGGGCCTGTTTCTGCACTGCATCATTAAACTACACACAAATTTCCAACCTCTGCGTTTCTTTAAAAATGTGTCTGGACATCACTAGCATTTATTATCCATCCCTAAATGTCCTGAGCTGTCACAATTCGACGACACTGAAAAAATCATTCACGCTTTCATTTCCTCCCGCCTAGACTACTGCAACTCCCTATACACTGGGATCAGCCAATCATCCCTGTCCCGCCTGCAACTGGTCCAAAACGCCGCAGCGAGACTCCTGACGGGTACCCGTAAAAGGGACCACATTACGCCAATTCTGGCCTCTCTCCACTGGCTCCCTGTACGGTACAGAATCAACTTCAAGCTCCTCCTATTCACATATAAAGCCCTAAATGGACATTCCCCCCCCTACATCAAAAATCTTCTAACCCACCTCTCTAACTCCAGGTCCCTCAGGTCGGCCGACTTGGGGCTACTCACTATCCTGCGGTCTAGGCTTAAGCTCAGGGGTGACCGCGCTTTTGCGGTTGCAGCTCCTAGACTGTGGAACAGCATCCCTCTCCCCATCAGAACTGCCCCCTCCATCGACTCCTTTAAGTCCAGGCTCAAAACCTATTTCTACTCCCTAGCATTTGAGGCCCATTGAGGAGGCGCTGTGAACTGTTTTGTATGTGCTGTTATGTTTGTGTGCTACTGTATGTTTCATTTTTTCCTTAGTACCTAATCAGATGTACAGCACTTTGGTCAACGTGGGTTGTTTTTAAATGTGCTATACAAATAAAATTGACTTGACTTGACTTGACCTTGAATCACTGTGGTCCTTTTGAAGATGGCACTGTCAGCGTTGAATTGGGAAGAGAGTTCCAGAAGTTAGGTCCAGCCGTCACGAAGGAACAAATGACATTTCCATGGGTCAGGCAGCCTCTCTGGAGCGAAGGAATGGGTGACGTTTCAGGTTGAGACTGCATATTGGAGATACAGCACCTCATATTTCGCTTGGGCAGCTTACAACCCAGCAGTACGAATCTTGATTTCTCTCACTTCAATTAACCCTTGCTTTCCCTCTCGCTCCATCCCTCCCCCACCCTTCCCACACCCTAGTTCTGACCAGTTTCACTGCCCTCCTGATTAATTTTACTGTGTGTATGCCTCATTGTCACCTTCCCCTCAGCCAACAATGATCCATTCTACATTTCCATGTTCATCGTTTGCTTTGACCTGTCGTTTTCACACCTTACCGTTCCATATCTCTAGTTTCCCTCTCCCCTGACTCGGTCTGAATAAGGATCTCGACCCGAAAAGCCACTTATTCCTTCTCTCCAGACATGCTGCCGGTCCCACTGAGTTACTCCAGAGTTTTGTGTCTATCTTCGGTAATAACCAGCATCTGCAGTTCCTTCCAACACACTGACATTTCTATGTCAGGGTGGTCTGTGACTTGGAGGGGTAGTCTGTATCTGTTAGTCTGGCATCTGAGGACTAAGTCGGGATCCATGTTAAACCCCCACTGTTTTAATTTCACTCTGCTACAAGAGGCACTGAGTTAATGGAAGAGCCATAGGCAAAACAGCTATTTTCAATTGGGGGAAAAAAACACAATGGAAAAACTAAGTGAGTAACTGTAAATTGAACCTTTCATCTTGCATGAATATATTTCCTCAGCCAACAACTTGCTGCCATATACTTTGTGTTGTTGGTGTGAAAGGGGCCACAGTTTAAGAATAAGGGGTAGGCCATTTAGAAATGAGATGAGGAAAAACTTTTTCCGTCAGAGAGTTGTGAATCTGTGGAATTCTCTGCCTCAGAAGGCAGTGGAGGACGATTCTCTGAATGCATTCAAGAGAGAGCTGGATAGAGCTCTTAAGGATAGTGGAGTCAGGGGGTATGGGGAGAAGGCAGGAACGGGGTACTGATTGAGAATGATCAGCCATGATCACATTGAACGGCGGTGCTGGCTCGAAGGGCCGAATGGCCTCCTCCTGCACCTATTGTTTATTGTCTATTGAAAGGAAATGGATGGCAAGGAACTATGTGGCCCTCTGGGACCATGGCTTCCTTGCTGCACCAGTGATATGGTACCTCTTGGGGGTGCAAAGACTGGCGCGGAGAAACAATTCTCAGCAAGTGGTCGTGGAACTCTGAATCACACTTGATGCAACTCTGAGTTAACATGGAACAGTAATGCACAAGAACGGGCGGCACGGTGGCGCAGCAGTGGAGTTGCTGCCTTACAGCGCCACAGACCCGGGTTCCATCCTGACTGCGGGTACTGGCTGGATGGAGTTTGTATGTACAACAGCCTGACCGCGGGAGAAGACAGCAGGGAAGAGAAAAGACATTCTGGCCTTCCATCACAGTGAGGAGGTGACTGGCGGAGACTCACTGTGATGGATGTTTCTTTTTGTTTGATTGTGTGTGTGTTATTGCTTATTTTTATTCCTCTTGTTGTTGGACTGTGGGTAATCTTTCATTTCACTGCACATTTATGTGTATGTGACAAATAAACTTGACTTGACTTGTTCTACCGTGAGCTGCGTGGGTTTTCTGTGGGGTCTCCGGTTTTCTCCCACACTCCAAAGACGTACAGGTTTGTAGGTTCATTGGCTTGGTAAAATTGTAAAATTGTCCCTCGTGTGTAGGACAGTGCTAGTGTATGAGGATTGCTGGTCGGCACGGACTCAGTAGGCTGAAGGGCCTGTTTCTCTAAACTAAACTAAACAGGCTCTTCCGCCCACAAGGCCTGTGCTGAACATGATGCCAAGACCAACTCTTACTTGCCTGCACATAATCAACATCCCTCCATCCATGCAGATCCACGTGTCTATCCAAAAGTCTCTTAAGTGCCACTATTGTACTTGTCTCAACCCCAATCTCTGGCAACGAGTTCCAGACACTCCTGACATCTGTGTAAAGAAAACGTGCCCTGCCCATCGGCTTTAAACTTTGCCCCTCTCACCTTAAAGCTATGTCCTCTGGTATTTGATTTTGCCATCCTGGGAAAAAGGTACTGATTGTCTACTCTATCTATGCCTCTCATAATTTTACATGCTTCTATCAGGACTTCTCGCAAACTCCCACTCCCCCTTCATTTGCCTACCACCCACCAACCTAGGTTTAGGTTTATTATTGTCAAGTGTACTGAAATCTAGTAAGAAGCACTTGTTTGTATTCTAGCCAATTAAAAATCAGATGATACGAGACATGAATTCAATCAAGCCAAACGCACATAGAGCGAAGAGAAAAATGCCAGAGTGCAGAGTATAGTTTCCCGGTTCCATAGTGTAATAGTTCAGAGAAATAATCCAATGTCCACAATGGTTGGAAAATCAGGACTGTACCAGAGCTGCTCTGAAGGGGTAACTTTGAGTACCTTAATCTACCAACGTTAATGTACGGCTGAAAGTTACTTCTTGATTGCCTTTTGAATGCGAGAGAAAACTGGAGCATCCAGGGGAATCGTACGCAATTATAAGGGTGGAAGGTTAGTGTTAATATCCCACATCTCCGGTAATCTGGAGTTTTGATTTAGTCTCGAGATACAACGCGGAAACAGGCTCTTCGGCCCACCGAGTCCGCGCCAACCAGCGATCCCCGCGTACTAACACCGTCCGACACTACACTGGGGACAATTTACAATTTTACCCAGCCAATTAACCGACAAACCCGTACGTCTTTGGAATGTGAGAAGAAACCGGAACACACTCCTTGTACATCCACGGCTGTGCAGCCACGCACAAATCTAATTTAACTTTCAAATTCGCAGACAATACCACCATTGTGGGCCGGATATCAAATAATGATGAGATGGAGTACAGGAAAGAGATTGAGAACCTTGTGTCCTGGTGTCTAGACCACAACATTTCTCTTAACGTCAGCAAGACAAAGGAGATAGTGATCGACCTCGGGAAGTGAAGTGGTGCACATACCCTAGTTGGCGTTGACAGCACTGAAGTAGTGATGGTTAAAAGCTTCAAATTTTGTAGGAGTCAATATCAACAACAATATCTCCTGGACACATCTTGAAGCAAAGACCAAGAAAGCACTTCCTTAGAAGGCTTCGGAAGTTCAGCCTGTCCCCGACAACTCTCACCAACTTCTACAGATGCACCATAGAAAGCATTTTATCAGGATGCATCACAGCTTGGTTTGGGAACAACTCCATCTAAGGCCGCAAGAAATTGCAGAGAATTGTGGACGCAGCCCGGACCATCACTCAAATCAACCTCCCTGTTCCCTGACTCTGAGTCTGAAGTTCGGTCACGACCCGAAACGTCACCTATTCCTTTTCTCCAAAGTTGCTGTTTGACCCGCTGAGTTACTCCAGCTATTAGTGTCCATCTCCCTTCCATTAACTCCATTTATACCTCACGCGGTCTCGGCAAGGCCAGCAGAATAATCAAGGACGAGTTGTACCCTGGCAGGTCCCTCTTCTTCCCTCTCCCATCAGGCAAAAGATATAGAAGTGTGAAAATGCACACCTCCAGATTCAGGGACAGTTTCTTCCCAGCTGTTATCAGGCAACTGAATCACCCTACCACAACCAGGGAGCAGTGCTGAACTTCGATCTACCTCTTTGATAATCCTCGTTTCCAAATACACAGGACAAGATGTTAGAAATCCAAAGTGCCAAATGTCAACTTGCTCCCGGTGGTGATGGGAGGCTTATGCACTCGCCTATGCTCCTCCGATGTTGAGAAAGGCTAGACAGACACGTCATTGGGGTTATCAAGTGGGCACCTACTTTCATCGACGTTTCACTGATTGGACCCACGACGTCTCCAGTAGGCTCAGCAGTGCATTCTGGCGTCCCAGAACCACCCCCCTCTGCATCTGCCTAGCCGGCTTATTTGGGAGACGAGATGGGGTCTTTCCTCTTCAGCCAGAGCCACTGGCTACTCCGCTCTGCCACCTGTGATGTTTCCTTGATAGCCTGGCGTAGGGCTTGTCCGCTGATCCCCAGGTCCTTCATCAGTCTTACGGTAGATGTTGCCACAAATCCTCGACATCCAACTTCTACCGGGCAGATCTTTGCTCTCCAGCCCCGCTGTTCTGCCTCCGCTGCAAGGTCTGTGTAGCGCAGTTTCTTTCTTTCAAAGGCTTCCTGCACAGCATCCTCCCAAGGGACTGTGAGCTCCACAAAATACACCATGCGCTGAGAGTTGGACCAGAGGACAAGATCAGGCCTCAAGTTGGTGATGGCTATCTCTGGTGGAACTGTAAGCCGTTGGTCCACATCCACCAGCATCTGCCAGTCCCGGGCTGCCTCCAGCTGTCCAAACCTTGTCCTTGGTGGAATTTTCCGTTGCTTTTGTTCCCCCTCCCGAACAAAGGCAATTGGCATAACTGGGTTGGTTGTTCTGGGCGGCAGGGCATTGTTGGTTGTTCTCCTGCTTTCCAGAGTCGCTGCCAGGCATTTGAGCACTTGATTATGTCTCCAGGTGTACCGTCCTTGGGATATGCCTGACCAGACTTTGCTGGCTTTACCTTGCACTAAACATTATTCCCTTATCATGTACAGGTATCTATTGTATCGATCGATTGTAATCACGTATCGCCTTCCTGCTGACTGGTTAGCACGCAACAAATGCTTTCCACCGAACCTTGGTACACGTGACAATAACCTAAACTAAACTAATGGTTGCAGGGAAAGAAATTGGAGAATAGGTTACAGGAATACATAGAATATGACCGAATCTGAGATCCTCCTCTGTTGTATGACAATATTAAATCAATGTGACAATGTGTAAAATGCTATGCACACAAGATCCAAAGTCAGGGTCAAATCCAGGTCACCGGGGCTGTGAGTCAGCAGCACTAAAGACATAGAAAAAATTATTCACGCTTTCATTTCCTCCCGCCTAGACTACTGCAACTCCCTATACACTGGGATCAGCCAATCTTCCCTGTCCCGCCTGCAACTGGTCCAAAACGCCGCAGTGAGACTCCTGACGGGTACCCGTAAAAGGGACCACATCACCCCGATTCTGGCCTCTCTCCACTGGCTCCCTGTACGGTACAGAATCAACTTCAAGCTCCTCCTATTCACGTATAAAGCCCTAAATGGACACTCCCCCCCCACATCAAAAATCTTCTAACCCCCCTCTCTAACTCCAGGTCCCTCAGGTCGGCCGACTTGGGGCTACTCACTATCCCGCGGTCTAGGCTTAAGCTCAGGGGTGACCGCGCTTTTGCGGTTGCAGCTCCTAGACTGTGGAATAGCATCCCTCTCCCCATCAGAACTGCCCCCTCCATCGACTCCTTTAAGTCCAGGCTCAAAACCTATTTCTACTCCCTAGGGTTTGAGGCTCATTGAGGAGGCGCTGTGAACTGTTTGCGTGCTAACCGCTGCATCACTTAGCCCCTCAACTAAATCTTATTTGTTCATTGCTTTATTCAGTCTCAGTGTAAGGAATCACCTCAGCTTTTGCCCTGCTTCACACAGTTCAATGCCTGGGAACATTAGATGATTGGAAAGCTTCGTGTCTCCATCTAAAGCCAAATAACAAAAAAAAAGGACAACTGTCGATTAACAGAAGCTCCACAGCATGCACCCGTGTCAAACCCTTCACGACAAGGGAGGAAAATCCAGAGTCACAGAGACCGGGCTCAGTGGGACAGTGCAGGCAAACAGGTGATGTGGGCTCGAGCCACCCTTCAAACACATATTGTTATCTGTATGGCTTAGTCAAGACTGTGAAAAATGGCTATCTATATCTACACCTATCCATCTGTAACTATCTCCAGATCAATCATTCTCCATATCTCACTCTGTCTTGTTTTGTGTTGGTTGTGATTATGTGTGAAATTGTTTATTTTTACTGCTCTATTGCTGGACTGTGGGTGACCTTTCATTTCACTGCACATCTTGTATGTGTATGTGACAAATAAACTTGACTTGACTCGGCTACCTAGCTATCTATCTACCTCTATATCTAGGTATTTATTCACAAAATGCTGGAGTAACTCAGCAGGTCAGGCAGCATCTCAGGAGAGAAGGAATGGGTGAAGGGTCTCGACCCGAAACGTCACCCATTCCTTCTCTCCTGAGATGCTGCCTGACCTGCTGAGTTACTCCAGCATTTTGTGAATAAATACCTTCGATTTGTACGAGCATCTGCAGTTATTTTCTTATACTACCTCTATATCTATCTATTCTCTCTATCTCTATCGCTATCTCTTTCTCTATCTCTATCTGTCTCTAAATCTATCTCTAAATCTATCTCTAAACCTATCTCCAAATCTATCTCATGTGTGTGTGTGTGCGTGTAAATATATATATATATATATACACATATAAATATATACAGACACAAGGATTTTTCTTGTACCCATGAACTGGCTGTAAAATTAACTTTGCAGAGGGTTTCACAAACACCATGTGTTCAAGCACCTGCTATGAATCAGCATGTGCTGCAGGAAACTAGTTGTTGGGGCCCTCCCTACTTGCCTTCATTGCAGCAATCAATTCCCAGCAATTAACTGGCATGCAAAGAGCTTCTGCTTTAAAACATGGGTTTTCCTTTGTGATCCGAACTGGAACTCGCTGTCTGACATACACATTCTCCTTAGGAGGCATTAGGAGGTAGTGACCATACATATGATAAGTTTTCATCTACAATTTGAGAGGGAGAAGGGGAAAATCGGAAGTGTCGTTATTACAGTTGAGCAAAGGGGACGATGAAGGCGTGAGGGAGGAGCTGGCCAAATTTGACTGGAAAGAGACCCTAGCAGGGATGATGGTGGAACAACAATGGCAGGTATTTCTGGGAAAAATACAGAAGGTGCAGGATCAATTCATTCCAAGGAGGAAGAAAGATTCTAAGGGAAGTAAGAGGCGACCGTGGCTGACAAGGGAAGTCACGGACAGAATAAAAATAAAAGAGAAGTATAACATAGCAAAGATGAGCGGGAAGCCAGAGGATTGGGAACATTTTAAAGAGTAACAGAAGATAACTAAAAAGGCAATACGGGGAGAAAAGATGAGGTACGCAGGTAAGCTTGCCAAGAATATAAAGGAGGATAGTAAAAGCTTCTATAGGTATGTGAAGAGGAAAAAAATTGTTAAGACAAATGTGGGTCCCTTGAAGACAGAAACAAGTGAATTTATTATGGGGAACAAGGAAATTGTAGACGAGTTGAACAGGTACTTTGGATCTGTCTTCACTAAGGAAGACACAAACAATCTCCCAGATGTACTAGTGGCCAGAGATCCTAGGGTGACGGAGGAACTGAAGGAAATTCACATTAGGCAGAAAATGGCATTGGGTAGACTGATGGGACTGAAGGCTGATAAATCCCCAAAGCCTGATGGTCTGCATCCCAGGGTACTTAAGGAAGTGGCTCCAGAAATCATGGACGCATTGGTGATCATTTTCCAATGTTCTATAGATTCAGGATCATTTCCTGTGGATTGGAGGGTAGCTAATGTTATCCCACTTTTTAAGAAAGGAGGGAGAGAGAAAACAGGGAATTATAGACCAGTTAGTCTGACATCAGTGGTGGGGAAGATGCTGGGGTCAATAATAAAAGATGAAATAGTGGCACATTTGGATAGCAGTAACAGGATCGTTCCGAATCAGCATGGGTTTACGAAGGGGAAATCATGCTTGACTAATCTTCTGGAATGTTTTGAGGATGTAACCAGGAAAATGGATAAGAAAGAGCCAGTGGATGTAGTGTACCTGGACTTTCAGAAAGCCTTTGATAAGTTCCCACATCGGAGATTAGTGGGCCAAATTAGAGCACATGGTATTGGGGGTAGGGTGCTGACATGGATAGAAAATTGGTTGGCAGACAGGAAACAAAGAGTAGGAATTAACGGGTCCTTTTCAGAATGGCAGGCAGTGACTAGTGGGGTACCGCGAGGCTCGGTGCTGGGACCGCAGCTATTTACAATATACATTAATGACTTGGATGAAGGGATTAAAAGTAACATTAACAAATTTGCAGATGACACAAAGCTGGGTGGCAGTGTGAACTGTGAGGAGGATGCTATGAGGATGCAGGGTGACTAGGACAGGTTGTGTGAGTGGGCAGATGCATGGCAGATGCAGTATAATGTTGATAAATTTGCAGTTATCCACTTTGGTGGCAAGAACAGGAAGGCAGATTATTATCTGAATGGTGTCAAGTTAGGAAAAGGGGAAGTACAATGAGATCTGGGTGTCCTTCATCAGTCACTGAAAGTAAGCATGCAGCTACAGCAGGCAGTGAAGAAAGCTATTGGCATGTTGGCCTTCATAACACGAGGAGTTGAGTATAGGAGCAAAGAAGTCCTTCTGCAGCTGTACAGGGCCCTGGTGAGACCACACCTGGAGTATTGTGTACAGTTTTGTGCACCAGGTTTGAGGAAGGACATTCTTACTATTGAGGGAGTACAGCGTAGGTTCATGAGGTTAATTCCCGGAATGGCGGGACTGTCATATGTTGAAAGACTGGAGCGACTAGGCTTGTATACACTGGAATTTAGAAGGATGAGAGGGGATCTTTTTGAAACATTTAAGATTATTAAGGGATTGGACACACCAGAGGCAGGAAACATGTTCCCGATGTTGGGGGAGTCCAGAACCGGGGGCCACAGTTTAAGAATAAGGGGTAGGCCATTTAGAACAGAGATGAGGAAAAACCTTTTTCACCCAGAGAGTTGTGAATCTGTGGAATTCTCTGCCTCAGACGGCAGTGGAGGCCGATCCTCTGGAAGCTTTCAAGAGAGGTCTTAGATAGAGCTCTTGAAGATAGCGGAGTCAAGGGATATGGGGAGAAGGCAAGAACAGGGGACTGATTGTGGATGATCAGCCATGATCACAGTGAATGGCGGTGCTGGCTCGAAGGGCCGAATGTCCTACTCCTGCACCTATTGTCTATTGAATTGCACAGCACAGATGGCATTTGTTCCATCGCCCTCTTTGACCGTGTCAATTAGTGGTCCAGTCTTTCTTCTCATCTTCCAGTACCCATCTAATTTCCTTTTGAAACATCATTGACTTGAAACAATTGTGTTGCTCCCTGCAAATGCCATCTAATCTGTTGTGCACTCGTTGTTTCTTTATTGTATTTGATAAATTACCAACAATATAACTTCCACTTATCTATTCTGGTGTGCATTATTTTTTCACACCACCTTGTCTGAATAGTGCTTGTCCCTCCTCTCCAATCTGGTTATTTTCCTTCTTATCTTTAGCCTGTGATCTCGTGCTAGTACAGCAGTAATTCCCGTATTATCTGTGAACAAATGTACTTCGGAACTTTGGACAACTCCACTGGATCTCTACATAACCTTCTCTGCTGCAAATAAATCAACTCCACATTCTCCGAAAACTATCCAATTTTCTTTGAAATCCCGTTAGTTTTGGTATCTGGTTCACCAGATTATGCCAGCATTTTACCACTGTACTGTAACATCTAACAAAATAACGAATTAAAAGAGTGCTGGGGCATTTAATTGAAATAACAACCAATAGTCTGGAAAATCTGCTGGTCTGGTACCAATGTCCTAAAGTTGCTGCAATTAACAGTTTTACTGTATTTGGAATGAAGTTTAGTTTAGTTTGGTTTAGTTTAGAGACACAGCATGGAAACGGGCCTTTCGGCTGACTGAGATATGGGAGGAAACCGGAGGAAACCCACAGTCACAGGGGGAATGTGCAGACAGCACCCGTGATCAGAATCGAACCTGGCTCTCTGATGCATAGAAACATAGAAAATAGGTGCTGGAGGAGGCCATTCGGGCCTTTGAGCCAGCACCGCCATTCATTGTGATCATGGCTGATCATCCACAATCAATAACCCGTGCCTGCCTTCTCCCCATATCCCTTGATTCCACTAGCCCCTAGAGCTCTATCTAACTCTTTCTTAAATCCATCCAGTGATTGGCCACCACTGCCCTCTGTGGCAGAGGCAGGAAACATGTTCCCGATGTTGGGGGAGTCCAGAACCGGGGGTCACAGTTTAAGAATAAGGGGTAGGCCACTTAGAAAGGAGATGAGGAAAAACCTTTTCACCCAGAGTGTTGTGAATCTGTGGAATTCTCTACCTCAGTGGAGGCCGATTCTCTGGATGCTTTCAAGAGAGAGTTAGATAGAGATCTTAAAGATTGCAGAGCCAAGGGATATGGGGAGAAGGCAGGAACAGGGTACTGATTGTGGATGATCAGCCATGATCACAGTGAATGGCGGTACTGGCTTGAAGGGCCGAATGGCCTACTCCTGCACCTATTGTCTATTGAATTGCATGGCATTTGGTCCATCACGCTCTTTGACCGTGTTGATTAGTTGTCCAATCTTTTTTCTCATCTTCCAGTACCCATCTAATTTCCTTTTTGAAATATTATTGACTTGGAGCAATTGTGTTGCTCCCTGCAAATGCGTTGAGGGTAGCAGCTCTACAAGCTGCCCAACTGTGTCGCTCCAAAGTAGGGTAACAAATCTGTATGGCCCCCAAGGCTTGGATAAATAACCTGAAAGCTCTCCAGGAAAATACGATACTTATTTAAGAACCATTTTTTCATTTATGAACTTTAAGCTTCATCAAGCAAAAAAAAAAAATCTTCTTAAAAACATTATTTTTCTTTTAATTTTGGAAAGCGACCGGTCATTCAGAAGTGCCCCCGATGCATAGCCTCAGTCTGCAGTCTCTAACAAAGAGCCAACTTACACTCTCACCTGCCAACCTGTGTACTTTGGCAAGGGATGTGAATAGCCTTTCTCACTGACTTGCGTTTTCTCATGAGCTCGTCACTTCACTCCACCATGTTTGCGTTTCTTCCCCTCAAAGTTTGGAAAAAAAAACCCTGTTCCTTGTGCTGTTCATTACAAGTAACCCTCTGTGTGATGGCAAAATGTTTTAAAAAAAATCTGAATCCTCCCTTGTGCTGTTTTGCCAGACCCCAGCCCTGTGTCGTCCATTGATAAACGGTCCGGGGAAGTGCTTTTAGCAGAGATTACAGTAAGGCGGCGATTGCCTCATTAACCCCATGGAAGGGAATTACTCAATTTCAATCCATGAGGTAAATAAGTCAGAGTGGGGAATTTCCCACATTTTCTCCCCTAGTTTGGCTTGGGTTGTTAATCTGGCTTCTCGCCTCTCCTCTCAGGAAAAAAAAAAGCAGGGCTTTGGGCGAGGTGGGAGTTTATGTATTGTGCAGGGTACTGTATTACCAAAAGGGATTTCCAGTCTGTCATTCTTTCCACGTGGAACAGGAAATATAGGTGCGTCTTGTGCAAAGCAGAGACCAGCTTACTCTCATTCTCGCTGCTTTTCACAAGTTCATGTTCATACGTGATAGGAGCAGAATTAGGCCATTAGGCCCATCAGAGTCTACTCCGCCATTCAATGGGATCTGCACGGAATGCATTAAAACAGCTTCGCATCCAACACGCGCAGATAACCAAATCAGCAGTGCGATACCCGAGTAAGCTAAGGCCTGTCAGAACTACTGCTTGAAGCAAACTTCTCAATTAAATGCATCCACGTTTTTCCATGTAGAAGTGGCCACAGAATCCCAAACTGCAGAAGGGTCTCTGACACGAGAATCATTTAATAAATTGTATCATATCATATCATATATATACAGCCGAAAACAGGCCTTTTCGGCCCTCCAAGTCCGTGCCGCCCAGCGATCCCCGTACATTAACACTATCCTACACCCACTAGGGACAATTTTTACATTTACCCAGCCAATTAACCTACATACCTGTACGTCTTTGGAGTGTGGGAGGAAACCGAAGATCTCGGAGAAAACCCACGCAGGTCACGGGGAGAACGTACAAACTCCTTACAGTGCAGCACCCGTAGTCAGGATCGAACCTGAGTCTCCGGCGCTGCATTCGCTGTAAAGCAGCAACTCTACCGCTGCGCTACCGTGCCGCCATTGTAGTCCCAAAGAAACCCACGCTGGGAAATTCATAAGCATTCAAGTTTAGTATCAGCTAACTGAATACATGTTCACAGGTTTATAAGTGATAGGAGCAGAATGAGGCCATTCGGCTCATCAAGTCTACTCTGCCATTCAATCATGGCTAATCTATCTTTCCCTCTCAACTGCATCTCCTGCCTTCTCCCCATAATCCCCGACACCCATACTAATCAAGAATCTGTCATTCTCCGCCTTAAAAATATCCATTGACTTGGCCTCCACAGCCGTCTGTGGCAATGAATTCCACAGATTCACCACCTTCTGACCAAATAAATTCATCCTCATCTCCTTTCTAAAGGTACGTCCTTGTATTCTGAGGCTGTGCCCTCTGGTCCTAGACTCTCCCACAAGTGGAGACATCGTCTCCACATTCACTCTATCCAGGCCATTTTGGGTCGGGTCTGAAGAAAAGTAACACGAATGAGGACTTTGAATGCTGAATATTGATTATTGCTACACATTAGATTAAAAATGACAGAATTATCAACTTTGAATACAATAGACAATAGACAATAGACAATAGGTGCAGGAGTAGGCCATTCAGCCCTTCGAGCCAGCACCGCCATTCAATGCGATCATGGCTGATCACTCTCAATCAGTACCCCGTTCCTGCCTTCTCCCCATACCCCCTCACTCCGTTATCCTTAAGAGCTCTATCCAGCTCTCTCTTGAAAGCATCCAATGAACTGGCCTCCACTGCCTTCTGAGGCAGAGAATTCCACACCTTCACCACTCTCTGACTGAAAAAGTTCTTCCTCATCTCCGTTCTAAATAGCCTACCCCTTATTCTTAAACTGTGGCCCCTTGTTCTGGACTCCCCCAACATTGGGTACATGTTTACTGCCTCTAATGTGTCCAATCCCCTAATTATCTTATATGTTTCAATAAGATCCCCCCTCATCCTTCTAAATTCCAGTGTATACAAGCCTAATTGCTCCAGCCTTTCAACATACGACAGTCCCGCCATTCCGGGAATTAACCTAGTGAACCTACGCTGCACCAAATAGTTTAATTCCCCTCAAGCTTTTTAAAAAAAAATCATTTGTTCAGTGGCTCTTTTACATCCATCTACCCAGTGTTGAGAGTTCAAGATAATATGTACTCACTATCCTTGGTTTGGTTTACCACTGATGGGAGAACATCCTATCTTGCAGAGATCATTAAAATTGGTGGAGTTGCAGACAGTGTAGAGGGGTGTAAAAGCACACGGTGGGATATAAATCAGCTACAGAAATCAGCAGAGAAATGTCAGATAGAGTTTAATCTGAGCCAGTGCGAGGTGTTGCACTTTGGGAGGTCAAACGCAAGAGGAAAGATTGCAGTTAATGGCACAGCATTGATGTACTGAAGGATCTTGGTTTGGGCAGCTTCCAACCCAGTGGTATGAATATTGATTTCTCTAATTTTAAGTAACCCTTGCACTCCCTCAATCTCCTTCCCTCCCCCACCCAAGTCACACCACGTTCCCGTTCTCATCTAGCAAACAGCTAACAATGGTCTGGTTCCTTTATCTGTGTTACTTTTTTTTAGATTTAGATTTAGATTTAGATTTAGAGATACAGCGCGGAAACAGGCCCTTCGGCCCACCGAGTCCGCGCCGCCCAGCGATCCCCGCACATCAACACTATCCTACACACACTAGGGACAATTTTTTAAAACATTTTACCCAGTCAATTAACCTACAAACCTGTACGTCTTTGGAGTGTGGGAGGAAACCGAAGATCTCGGAGAAAACCCACGCAGGTCACGGGGAGAACGTACAAACACTGTCCAGACGGCGACCGTAGTCAGGATCGAACCCGAGTCTCCGGCGCTGCATTCGCTGTAAGGCAGCAACTCTACCGCTGCGCCACCGTGCCGCCCATATTTTTGTATTTCATTCATTTGTTCCATATCTCTCTACACCACTGTGTATTTCTCTCGATTCCCTTTCCCCGGACTAGTCTGAAGAAGGGTCTCGACTCCAAACATCGCCCATTCCTTCCCTCCCGAGATGCTGCCTGTCCCGCTGAGTTACTCCAGCATTTTGCGTCTACATCCTATCTTGGTATTCTGCATTAGCTGCTCCACCACTCTGCTTGGCAGGTGGAGTCACATTTGACTTGAGTTCACTTAATAAAAAGAAATCACTAACAGTCTTTGGAGGCGTAAGGATCATCAGCGGATGAGTGTTACATGGTGACCTTGCCAGCTACACCCACAGACCACGAGACCTAATAATTTACACATGAATTTAAAAACAAAAACAAAGCACTGGAGTAGCTCAACGGGTCAGGCAGCATCTCTGGAGGTCAAGGATGGATGACGTTCACAAAAGTATGCCTGCCAGCCCATCAAGCCTAATCAACCATTTAATAAGATCATGGCTAACGAGGGGCAACCTTGATTTGGAATTCCCACACAACACTACACTGCTTTGTTGTAAAAGTATTTTGAGATTCCATTTCCACCTGCGTGGGTTTTCTCCGAGATCTTCGGTTTCCTCCCACACTCCAAAGACGTACAGGTTTGTAGGTTAATTGACTGGGTAAAATGTTTTAAAAAATTTCCACCATTCTTTCAAAAATTTAGAGCATTCTTAAATGTAACCCTCGTAGATTATTGACTTTAGACTTTAGAGATACAGTACGGAAACAGGCCCTTTGGCCCACCGAGACCAGCTACCACTAATGCATTAGCATTATCCTACACAGTACGGACAGTTTAAATTTTTTAAAACAATTTTACCAAAGCCAATTAACCTATAAACCTGCAAGTCCATACCGACAGCATCCCTAGTGAGGATCGAACCCGGTTCTCTGGCGCTGCGAGGCAGCAACTCTACCGCTGCGCCACTGTGTCGCCCCTGAGAAAGAGCAAGTGGTTTTTGAAACATTGGAGCACATAGAGACAAGAAACTGCAGATTATGGAATCGAGTGCAAAACATAGATGAGGTCAGGATCGAAACCAGGCCTCTGGCCCTGTGAGGCAGCAGATCCATCAAAGTTGTAGAAACTTCTTTACCCTTAATGAGAAAACTTAATACACAACCATTATAATTTACATGAAATGGATCATGAAACATATTACACTATTGGAATCGTGGTCTGTTGGCAGCTTTATTTAAAATAGATAAAAAATTAAGGCCTTACAAATAATCAAGCCCTGCCAAACTAAAGGCCAGTCTGCAATAATTCCCTTCAATCATGGACTTTTTTTTCAAAGCACCACCAAATTAAATGGCAGTCTTGGGAATTGAAAATAAACTACAAATCTGCTATTCATAAATTAGTATGTTTGTAGAGATCATCAAAGTTGGTGGAGTTGTAGACAGCGTGGACGGGTTTCAAAGCACACGGTGGGATAGAGATCAGCTGCAGAAATCAGCAGAGAAATGTCAGATGGAGTTTAATCTGAGCAAGTGCAAGAGGAAAGAATGCAGTTAATAGCACAACCTTTAACAGAATTGATGTACAGAAGGATATTGGATTGGGCAGCTTACAACCCAGTGGTATGAATATTGATTTCTCTAACTTCAAGTAACCCCTGCATTCTCTCTCTCTCTCTCTCCCTCCCCCACCCGTCGCACCAGTTTCCTGTTCTCACCCAGAAAACAGCTGTTCCCTTCGTCAGTGTTACCTTTTTTGCATATCTTTTTCATTCATTCATTCTATATCTCATTGCATCACTGTCTACATCTCTCGTTTCCCTTTCCCCTGACTAGTCTGAAGAAGGGCCTCAACCCAAAACGTCACCCATTACTTCTCTCCAGAGATGCCGCCTGTCCCGCTGTGTTACTCTGACTTTTTGTGTCTATCTGAGGATCTTGGGGTCCACATTCATAGCTCCCTGAAAGTAGCAACACAAGTAGATGGGGAAAGAAAGCACATAGTCTGCTCGCCTTCATCAGTCGGAGCATGGGGTATAACGTCAGGCAGCCGTGTTGCAGCTTTATAGGACTTTGACTCAACCTTAATTGGTACATGTGACAGTAAAATACCGTTGAACCTTTGACTAGGTCACATTTGGAGCATTATGTGGACTTTTGGTTGCCCCATTACATAGAAACGTAGAAAATAGGTGCAGGAGGAGGCCGTTCGAGCCAGCACTGCCATTCATTGTGATCATGGCTGATCATCCACAATCAGTAACCCGTGCCTGCCTTCTCCCCATATCCCTTGATTCCACATGAAGGATGTGGAGACATTAGAGAGGGCGCAGAAGAGGGTTACCAGATGGCTGCATGGTTTAGAAGGTATTGCCTATAAAGAACGGTAATGCAAACATGGATGGTTTTCTCTGGAGTGTCAGAGGTCGAGGGGAGACCTGGTAAAAGTAGATAAAATTATGAGAGGTATAGACAGGATAGACAGTCAAAATGTATTACCATTTCCTAATCTATTACTATTTAAATAATAATTTGCTTTTCCATTGACCTGTCCAAATGGATGACTTCATATAAATCCATAGTGTAAGAAAATAACTGCAGATGCTGGTACAAATTGAAGGTCTTTATTCTCAAAATGCTGGAGTAACTCAGCAGGTCAGGCAGCATCTCAGGAGAGAAGGAATGGGTGACGTTTCGGGTCGAGACCCTTCTTCAGACTGAATCCATGTAAATCCATATAAATCCATGTTATACTGCATATGTCATGCATTTGCCCCACTGAAATCTAAAATGCCATGAAGTCTCTTTGCATCCTTCTCAAAGTGCACAAACCCACCAAATTTGAGTCATTGACACATTTCGAGTCAAGTCAAGAGTCAAGCGTGTTTTATTGTCATATGTCCCAGATAGAATAATGAAATACCTACTTGCAGCAGCACAACCGAATACTTAAGCATAGCACACTTAGAAATAAAGCATTTGTTTTCCTCAATCAAATTACTGTATATATACTCCACAGGTTATGGTATGCCATTCTGAAGAAAAGGCCCACCTAGTCCTACTCCGATTCCCATCTGCCAACCAATTTTCCAGTCATGCCAGTATATGTTGTCCATTTAACTCTACACATAACACTCTTGTGGGACTTTACTCAAGGTCCACTGAAAATCTAAATAAATCATAACCATTAGTTCTTCCTTGTTTATTCCAGCAGTTATATCCTTAAAAGAAAACCCTTGCAGGGTTGCCAAACACAATTTCCCTTCGATCTATATGGATCCTTGACCATGCTTGGCTCCTGTCTCTTCTCTGTAAACAGGGAGCAGGAGAGACTTGTTGTATTTCCCACCCTCCAATCTACAGGAACTAGCAATGGGATTATGGAAATTGACAACTAATGCACGTGATGCACAGTCAAGCAACAGCCTAGTGGTGCTGGGTACACATTCTACACTCATCTACGCTCCTCTGGCAGTAGACGTGATGGGCCGAATGGCTTAATTCTGCTCCTGGAGCTTGTGGACCTATGACCGTGCCAATGGTCGCGCCAACACCCAGAGGAACAAGGACAGCAGCTGCAATGTAACCTCATCACTACCAAGTTCACTAGCATTTATTTCAAGAGGGCTTATGTACAAAACCAGGGTTGTAATGCTGAGGCGAATTTGGAATATTGCGAGCAATTTTGGACACCATATCTGAGGAAGGATGTGCTGGCTCTGGAGAGGGTCCAGAGGAGGTTTACAAGGATGATCCCAGGAATGAGTAGGTTAACATATAATGAGCGTTTGACGGCACTGGGCCTGTACTCAGTGGAGTTTAGAAGAATGAGGGGGGACCTCATTCAAACATATAGAATAGTGAAAGGCTTGGTTAGAGTGGATGTGGAGAGGATGCTTCCACTACTGGGAGAGTCTAGGACTAGAGGTCATAGCCTTAGAATTAAAGGATGTTCTTTTAGGAAGGAGATGAGTAGGAATTTCTTTTGTCAGAAGGTGATGAATCTGTGGAATTCTTTGCCACAGAAGGTTATCAGTGATATTTTTAAGGTAGAGATAAATAGATTTTTGATTAGTACAGGTGTCAGAGGTTATGGGGAGAAGGCAGGAGAATAGGGTTCGGAGGGAGAGATAGATCACCCATGATTGAATGGCGTAGTAGACTTGATGGGCCGAATGGCCTAATTCTACTCCTATCATTTTTGACCTTATATTCTACTGCAACTCAGTAGCCATCTGGTCTGGGCAAATACTCTTCACGCGCACTGAGTGTGAGACTTGGAACAACCACCTTGACCCATGGACTGCAGCAGACTTCAGAAACACAGCGCGGAAATAGGCCCTTCGGCCCACTGAATCCGCCACCGACCAGCGATCACCTCGTACACTAACACTATCCTACACACTAGGAACAATTTTACAACTTCCCAAAGCCAATTATCCTACAAACTTGTACGTCTTTGGAATGCGAGAGGAAACCGGAACACCTGGAGAAAACCCATCCAGTCACAGTGAGAACGTACAAACTCCGTACAGACAGCACCCGTGGTCTAGGATCGAACCCGGGCCTCTGGCGCTGTAAGACAGCAACTCTACCGCTGTGTCCAATGAGCCAGTCCTTGAAACCGACCCCACAACTTATCTATATCGGCGAAACCAAGCGCAGGCTCGGCGATCGCTTCGCTGAACACCTGCGCTCGGTCCGCATTAACGCAACTGATCTCCCGGTGGCCCAGCACTTTAACTCCCCCTCCCATTCCCAGTCTGACCTCTCTGTCATGGGCCTCCTCCAGTGCCATAGTGAGGCCCGCCGGAAATTGGAGGAGCGGCACCTCATATTTCGCCTGGGCAGTTTGTGGCCCGGTGGTATGAACGTCGACTTCTCCAACTTCAGATAGCTCCTCTATCCCTCCCTTCCCCTCCTCCTTCCCAGATCTCCCTCTATCTTCCTGTCTCCACCTATATCCTTCCTTTGTCCCACCCCCGACATCAGTCTGAAGAAGGGTCTCGACCCGAAACGTCACCCATTCCTTCTCTCCCGAGATGCTGCCTGACCTGCTGAGTTACTCCAGCATTTTGTGAATAAATCGATTTGTACCAGCATCTGCAGTTATTTTCTTATCCCACCATCATCTATCTGCCCACTAAGAGTGGGCAACAAACAAACAAGTTGCACGCATATCCTGAAAATGAGCAAGTAAACAATTCACAATCTGCGTGTACAGGAGTAATCTCTTAGACGGCAACCCTCTCTTGCCAAAGATACGTTTCCAAAGCATAAAAACAAGTATTTCCTTTTCAGAAACTCAACTCAACAGGAGTGCAGCGGGAAAAGAGATAACATTTGCTCAAGGCCACGTTTCACCAGAGCTTGCACCCTGAACAAAAAAATCAATTTAAAAATACAATCGAGGCTGAACAAATAACTTTGGAAATCCAGAAAGGCTGCAGGCAGTCAAATACAAAGAAAAACTTAAACAGATTAATTGTAATAAAAATGAATTGCAGATGTTGGTTTATACCAAAGAGAGACAGACACAAAATGCCGCAGTAACTCAACGGGTCAGGCAGCATCTCTGGAGACAATGGTTGGGTGACGTTTCGGGTCGTGACCTTTCTTCAGACGGGTCCCGACCGGAACGTCACCTATCCATTTTCTCCAGAGAGTCACCTATCCATTTCCTCCAACTCAGCCTGACCTGCTGAGTTACTCCAACAATTAGTGCCTGTCTTAAGAGTTTAGATAACGCCATTCAGTCCCTTTAAGCCAACAGTCTAGTCAGAAGGATCAGGTTCCCACTTCAGGGTCTCGAGTACAAATGTCTCGGATGACATTCTTCCATGCTGTGGAAAAGTCTCTTGGGCGATAAGCATAGACTGCGTGACTGTTCCACCAAACACCTCCACCAAGGCCCGCTGGATCTTCCACTTGCTAACCATTTTAACTACCATTCCCATACCACCCTTTCTGTCCTGGGCTTCCTCCATTGCCAAAGAGAGGTTGTTCTTGGGTAGTTTACAACCCAATGGTATAAACATTGAGTTCTCCAATTTTAAGTAAGAACCCCCCCCCCTCCTTTCACCTCATCCCTCGTTCCTGTGTCCCATCCTAGTGCACACCCATTTCCCCCACTAGCCTGCCCCTCCTCCACTCCTCCCCCGATCCCTTCCCCCTTCATACCCTCCCTCTGGCTTTACATTTCACTTCTCTTCTCTCCTTTACGAACTCCCTTTTGCCTCCTTTTCATCTCTGGCATTGTCACCTGCAGATTGTTGATGAGTAAAGGATGTCAGAAGTTACGGGGAAAAGGCAAGAGAATGGAGTTGAGACGGGAAGGTAAAACATACAGAACTAGTCTCTCTCAAAGCAATTTACAAAAACATCAATGAAAATTCTTTTATCTTCCAAAAATTCACTGTTTCCTTTATGTTGATTAAAGAATTATAGACAATAGACAATAAGTGCAGGAGGAGGCCATTCGGCCCTTCTAGCCAGCACCGCCATTCAATGTGATCATGGCTGATCATTCTCAATCAGTACCCCGTTCCTGCCTTCTCCCCATACCCCCTGACTCCGCTGTCCTTAAGAGCTCTATCTAGCTCTCTCTTGAATGCATTCAGAGAATTGGCCTCCACTGCCTTCTGAGGCAGAGAATTCCACAGATTTACAACTCTCTGACTGAAAAAATAAAGAAAAAATAACCGAAGTTCAAAGCAGCAGCACGAGCATTCTTCCAAATGAAACATACCCTGTATTTACCCATTTACCCACAGAGCAGGCTGGTGCAGTTGTGCAAGTAATACACGTTAGAGCATGCTTTGAGATGATTTATTTATGCATTAATGGTGTTGATGCGGAGATGGTCAGGAGCTTCAGGTTTATCATATCATATCATATATATATAGCCGGAAACAGGCCTTTTCGGCCCTCCAAGTCCGTGCCGCCCAGCGATCCCCGTACATTAACACTATCCTACACCCACTAGGGACAATTTTTACATTTACCCAGCCAATTAACCTACATACCTGTACGTCTTTGGAGTGTGGGAGGAAACCGAAGATCTCGGAGAAAACCCACGCAGGTCACGGGGAGAACGTACAAACTCCTTACAGTGCAGCACCCGTAGTCAGGATCGAACCCGAGTCTCCGGCGCTGCATTCGCTGTAAAGCAGCAACTCTACCGCTGCGCTACCGTGCCGCCCAGTTTAGGTTAAAGATACAGTGAGTAAACAGGCCCGTGCTGACCAGTAATCCCAACACACAAACACTATCCTAAACCCGAGGAACAATTTACAATTGTACCAAAGCCAATTAACCTACAAACCTGTACGTCTTTGGATGTGGGAGGAAACCGGAGCACCCGGAAAAAAAAACCCACGCAGGTCGCGGGGAGAAGGTACAAACTCCGCACAGACAAGCACCAGGATCGAACCCGGGTGTCTGGTGCTGTAAGGCAGCAACTCTACCGCTGTGCCGCCGTGCCGCCACCACCGATTTATCCTGGTCCCACTACACTGGCGCTGTGGCCAAGAAAGCACACCAATGCATCCACTTCCTCAGCAGGCTCAGAAAACGTCTCCAATGGCACTCGCCAATTTGCACCGATGCACCACGGAAAGCATCTGATCAGGATCCATCCCAGTTTGGTATGGCAACTGTTCAGCCCAAGACTACAAGAAATTGCAAAGTTGTGAATGCAACCCAGTCCATCGTGTAAACGAGCCCCCCCCCCCCCCCCTCCCTCCCCCTCCCACATCCACTCCGCCTGCACCATATTTCAGGAAAGCAGTCAACGTAATGAAGCTCCCACACCTACCCCATTCAACCATTCATCTCTCCTCTCTTGTTTGGCAGAAGATATGCAGACTTGAAAACATGTACCACCAGATTCAAGACCAGCTTCTTCCTCACTGTCAGTCACAAAATGATGGAGTAACTCAGCGGGACAGGCAGCATCTCTTGAGAGAACAAATGGGGGACGTTTCGGGTCGAGACGCTTCTCCTTGTCCTACACATCTTCCCCACTGTTATCTGACTTTGGATCGGACCTCTCACACACTACAGATGAATTCCAGATCTTCCAATCTACTTCGCTGCGACCCTTGCACTTTTTAAAAAAAATCCACATGTTATCTGTAGCGGTAACACTACATTCTGCACACTGTTTAATTTTCTCTTTTGCAGTACTTGATGTACTCGTGTTTTGTAAACGGGCATCTGTAGTTCCTTGTGTCTCCATGTATGGTATAATTTGCCTCAATAACATGCAAAAAGAACGTTTTCTCCACTGTATTCCGTCTGGTACACGTGACCAAATGAACCAAATACCAATTTAGAAATCTGTAGGAAGGAACTGCAGCGAAGATAGACACAAAGTGCCAGAGTAACTCAGCAGAAAAAGGATGGGTGACGTTTCGGGTCGGAACCCTTCTTTGGAAATCACTGCTCCCCACCAAAGAGAAGACAAAGGTACTGTTTAGAGCTATCGCCCACATCCAGTCAAGGCCACGCAGACTGCAAAGCAACTTGCGAATGCAAACCTGACCTGCAGCAATGGCAAGATGCCAAGAGTGAGATAAACTTACAGCTGGCTTCCCAATCCCAGACACGGGAAAAGAAAAATAAACATAAGCCTTTTCACTCGCTCCGATCCCGTAAACAGAATCTTTGCAGCGGGCAAAACTGCCCTTCATTGAAGCCTTACAGTAAACCGTGAGCAGGGAAGGCAGGGTATGCTGGAATCTGACTCTGCTTGGGTAAGAAACACTGCAGCTTCTCACAGCGTGGAATGCAAAATCCATCATGCTCATGAAATGAGTGGAATCAGGCCCAGCCCAAAGTTGTCTCGGCTGCCGGGCGATGCTGACTCACTCTCGCCATTGCCAGGTGCCAATGGAGAGGGGAAAAGAACAACTTGTCCTGCTTATTCTTACTCACTAACTCACATTGGTTGCTTTTAATCAGCATGCCAGGCAGGAACGGAACCCGGGATGGGGTGGAGTGGGTAAGGATAGTGGGAAAACCCGTTGAAATGAGGTAATGTGTACCATCAATGTACCACATGGGCGGCACTGTGGCACAGCGTTAGACTTGCTGCCCTACAGCGCCAGAGACTCCGGTTCGATCCTGACTGTGGGTGCTGTCAGGAAGGAGTTCGTACGTTCTCCCTGTGACTGCGCGGGTTTTCCCAGGTGCTCTCAGACTCCTCCCGCACTCCAAAGACGTACAGGTTTGCAGGTTAATTGGCTTCGGTAAAATTGTGAATTGTCCCTAGTGTGTAGGATAATGCTAGTGTGCGGGGTGATCACTGGCCAGCACGGACTTGGTGGGCTGAAGGGCCTGTTTCCGCGCTGCGTTTCTAAAGTCCAAATTTCACACTGGAAACCACTCTTCTCTGCGGTCGACTGTCTGGAAAGGAAAAAGCAGGGATTCTGGGATTTCATTCCCACTCGGAGTCTCAGCGCGTCTCTGAGATCCGGCTGCATTTCCCACATCCCTCATTCTGCCCGCCAACCAGAATGGAGATTGAATATTCGAATGGGGTTGAGGGGGAATTTAGAGGATTGCCAGAGGATGGTGAATCTGTGGAATTCATTGCCACAGACAGCTGTGGCCGTCAAGTCATTGGGGACTAATAGGTTCTTAATTAGAAAGGGGTCATGGGTTATGCAGAGAAGGAAGGAGAATAGGGTTGAGAGGGAAAAATAAAACGATTTATTGGCAGAGTAGACCCGATGGGCTGAATAGTCAAATTCTGGTCAACCAGCTGGCCTCCAAGTCTCACATTTCAGGGCCCTAATCATATCTGGACGCATGCAGAACTTGTCTACCTACAGAACGCAAGAAAACAGGATGATGCATAGGCCACCTCACCTGATGATGGACGATCTCGCCAGTCTTCAACTCCTCCTCTGTGCCAGATCCCCATAGCTCTCAAACGTTCAAAAAAATAATCCACCTCCATTTTAATATTCCCAATGAACTAACCACCACAACCAAGGGCGGCACAATGATAAAGGAAACAGGTCATTCGAGACCCTTCTTCAGACTGATATATAAGACTCCTCGCTTTTTCTCAGTTCCATCTGCTGGGATTGGTAGCACATTGGTAACAATGATGCCAGGCCACTAATGCAGAAACACGTACAGATTAGTTTAGTTTTTTTTTAGTCGAGAGTTACAGCGTGGAAACAGGCATTCCGGCCCACCGTGATCACCCGCACACTAGTTCTATCCCACACACCAGGGGCATTTTACAGAAGCCAGCGAACCTACAAACCAGCACGCGTTTGGGATACGGGAATCTGTGTAAATCTGTGGAATTCTCTGCCTCAGAAGGCAGTGGAGGCCAATTCTCTGAATGCTTTCAAGAGAGAGCTAGATAGAGCTCTTAAGGACAGCGGAGTCAGGGGGTATGGGGAGAAGGCAGGAACGGGGTACTGATTGAGAATGATCAGCCATGATCACATTGAATGGCGGTGCTGGCTCGAAGGGCCGAATGACCTCCTCCTGCACCTATTGTCTATTGTTTGTCGGTTAAATGGCTTGTTATAATCGTAAATTGTCCCTGTTGTGTGTAGGATAGTGTAAGTCGGCTGGGATCGCTGGTTAGCATGGATTTGGTCGGTTGATGAGCATGTTTCTCCACTGCATCTCTAAACTAAACAAATCTCAATTGTGTTTAAGTATTTTGATTCACATAATAATTTCTACACCAGTTGGCTACTTGCTTTTATGGTGCAAACAGGCCCACTTTCATGCTACGATTATGAGTCACACTTTTCTGGGAAATGCATACATTCTTGAAGACTCCAAACCAAAGGTAACAGTCACTTAATTTCCTATTTTTAAACCATAGGTTATTTCAAACTTTTCATTGTGAAAGACAAGCTGCCAGATTGTTTCACCACATGTAGAAATTTACAATTGGGGCTGTGTTTCTAGGATCAGGGATCGCCCATTTAGATGGGGAGGAATTTGTTTTCTCAGAGGGTCGTTACTCTGAATTTCTCAATGCCAGACAGGTGCGTGGGCTCAATCAGAATGCACTCAAGGCACTCAAGATAGACACAGACTGAAGAAGGGTCTCGATCCAATAAGTCACTCATTTCTTCTCTCCAGAGATGCCGCCTGTCCCGCTGAGTTACTCCAGCATTTTATGACTATCTTTGGTTTAAACCAGCATCTGCAGTTTCTTCATACGCATTCAAGGCCAAGACAGTTACTTGAGTTCATAGGTTCCAGGAGCAGAATTAGGCCATTTGGCCCGTCAAGCCTACTCTGTCATTTAATTATGACTGATCTATCTTTCCCTCTCAAAAGCACGGTGGCACAGCGGTAGAGCTGCTGCCTTACAGCAAATGCAGCGCCGGAGACCCGGGTTCGATCCCGACCACGGGTGCTGTCTGTACGTTCTCCTCATGACCTGCGTGGGTTTTCTCCGAGATCTTCGGTTTCCTCCCACACTCCAAAGACGTACAGGTTTGTAGGTTAATTGGCTCGGTAAAAATAAAAATTGTTCCTAGTGGGTACAGGACAGTGCTAACGCCTGTTTCTGCTCTGTGTCTCGAAACCCCATTTTACTGCCTTCGCCCCATAACCCCCGACACTCTTACAAATCCAGAATCTGTCAATGTCTGCCTTAAAACTACCTAATGACTTGGCCTCCATAGCCGTCTGTGGCATTAAATTCCACAGATTCACCACCCTCTGACAATGAAACTCCTCCTCATCTCCTTTCTAAAGGTAGGTCCTTTTATCTGAGGCTGTGCCCTCTTGTTCTAGACTCTCCCACTAGTGGAAACATCCTCTCCACATTCACTCTATCCAGGCATTCCACTAGTTTCAATGAGGTTCCCCTTATTGAGAGATACAACATAAAAACAGACCCTTCAGCCCAGCTATTCTGCGTCGTCCACCATTCACCAATTTAAACAGCTTTCCTCCACAGAAACAATTAATTTGAATTGAATGATTCAGAGAATGATTCTTGCTATTGAGGGCGTGCTGCGTAGGTTTACTGGGTTAATTCCCGGAATGGTGGGACTATCATATGTTGAAAGACTGGAGCGACTAGGCTTGTATACACTGGAATTTAGAAGGATGAGAGGAGATCTTATCGAAACGTATAAGATTATTAAGGGGTTGGAAATGTTAGAGGCAGGAAACATGTTCCCAATGTTGGGGGAGTCCAGAACCAGGGGCCACAGTTTAAGAATAAGGGGTAGGCCATTTAGAACAGAGATGAGGAAAAACATTTTCAGTCAGAGAGTTGTGAATCTGTGGAATTCTCTGCCTCAGAAGGCAGTGGAGGCCAATTCTCTGAATGCATTCAAGAGAGCTAGATAGAGCTCTTAAGGATAGCGGAGTCAGGGGGTATGGGGAGAAGGCAGGAACGGGGTACTGATTGAGAATGATCAGCCATGATCACATTGAATGGCGGTGCTGGCTCGAAGGGCCGAATGGCCTCCTCCTGCACCTATTGTCTATTGAAATCAACACATCCGGCCCAACATCAAAGTTTATGCCAGACTCTATGAAGAGAGGGCACAGCCTCAGAATAAAAGGATGTACCTTCAGAAAGGAGATGAGAAAGATTTTCTTTTGCCAGAGTGTGGTGAATCTGTGGAATTCATTGCCACAGATGGCTGTGGAGGTCAAATCATTGGGATTTCTAAAGTGGAGGTTGACAGAGTTTCGTTCAAGGATGTCTGCAAGAGAGATTTGAAGGCGCTCGACATCGATGTGGAGTCCTGGGAGAGCCTTGCAGCTGACCGCACGAGGTGGAGAGGTACCCTGAACCAACGTCTCAAAACGGGGGAAGAGAAACTGATGAACGCAGCGGCAGACAAGCGGGCACGCAGAAAGGAGCGCAGCAACGTCAACAGACCAGAGACCACACACAAACGTGACCTTTGCGACAGAGACTGTCACTCCCGCATTGGTCCCTTCAGCGACAAGCGACGCTGCTCCAGCCGAGGTGTGGAGCAAGCAGCCAACTAGGATGCATCACCCATGGTCAGCCATGACTGAGGGGGTCTTAGAGTTCGCAGTGTACAGATACACGATAAGGGAATGACATTTTGTGCAAGATAAAGTCAGTAAAGTCCAATCAAAGATAGCCTGATGGTCACCAATGAGGTAGACAGAAGTCCAGGACTGCTCTCTAGTTGTGGTAGGATGACTCTGTTTCCTGATAACAGCTGGGAAGAAACTGTCCCCGAATCTGGATTAGGAAGGGTGTCAAAGGTTGTCAAATAAAGCAGCAGAATGGGGTTGAGGAAAAGATAGGTCAGCCATAATTGAATGGCGGAGTCGGCTCAATGGGCTGAATGGCCTAATTCTGCTCCTATGACTTATGAACTTATGAACTATCCACAGTTCCTTGTTCGATCCTGTCTACGGGTGCTGTCGGTACGGAGTTTGTACGTTCTCCCCGTGACCTGCGTGGGTTTTCTCCGAGATCTTCAGTTTCCTCCCACACTCCAAAGACGCTGGGGTTTGTAGGTTAATCGGCTTGGTATAAATGTAAATTGTCCCTAGTGTGTGTCGGGTAGTGTTAGTGTACGGGGATCGCTGGTCGGTGCGGACACGGTGGGCCAAAAGGCCTGTTTCCGCGCTGTATCTCTAAACTAAACTAAACACTAAGAAACACACCGCTGTGCCTTATTAAATGTTTTTGTTTTAAGGCTTGTCCAATAATTTCAATAGCATTGTCATATTTGTCAAGATTTTGAGTGTTTGTGAGTGCCAGAGACCTTGACATACAATTATAGCAACAGTTTTATCAGCTTTTGACCCTGGAGGGACCTCACTGCCTGCTTAAGCTGCTATATCAGTCCAGTTGGCAATTAACACTGGGAGGATCAGTCGAGCCTCCTTGATGAGCTGTGGGATGAACAGTAGGATGAACTCCCAGTGGAAGACAACGCCCAGGACCACACTGTTAGTGATTGCATCACGTCGGACACAAGTGATCGGCAGCCCAGAACCAGCAGAAGATCCACCCTGTAAATGTATAAATCCATCATTTTTCTTATCCGGTGTGCTTTTTAATAATTTGTTATTTTAAAACTTTTGACGAAAGTCAAAAGGAGTCATCGGTGTTTCCGGAAAGCAACTCTGGAAACCTCGGGTTCCTCTTTCCCAAGGAAATCTAACAGGGATGAGACTATCTCCGAGTCTGTACTCCGGAGTGAGAGAGGGCACAGTGGCTCAGCGGTAGAGTTGCTGCTTTACAGCGCCAGGGACCAGGGTTCGATCCCGACTACGGGTGCTGTCTTTTTACAGAGTTTGTACACTCTCCCTGTGAACGCGTGGGTTTTCTCCGGGTGCTCTGGTTTCTCGACTGGTTTGTAGGTTAATTGGCTTCGGTAAGATTGTAAATTGTCCCGAGTGTGTAGGATAGTGCCAGTGTAAGGGGCGATGGTTGGTCGGCATGGAATTGGCGGGCGGAAGTGCCCGTTTACATGCTGTATGCGTGAAGTTGAAAGTCCAAAGTGAGGTAAAGGAAAAAGGGGAATTTCAATGTTGATTGGGGATACCATGACAGCAGTATTTAGAGAGGATATTCCTGGATTGGAGGGGGGTAAGTCCCAGTTGGGCTCTCTAGGTAGAATTCAGCCATAAGAAACATAAGGGTAAACACTTTAATGGGATTACACTGTCGACCTATCAACAGTGTGGTGTAACCAAATATGTAGAGAAAATGTAGATGGGCGTAGGAATAATAGGGTTGTAATAGGTGATTTTAAACTGGAACTGCCCTTGTGCTAACGGATTAGATGGAGCAGAATTCGATAAATGTGTCCATGAAAGTTTTCTGAAGCCATTTGCAGCTGGTCCCAATAGCGAAGGTGCTATAGAATCTTTTAGTGTTTTGCCCAGGGTAGAGGAACCAAAAACAAAGGGGACATATGTTCATGGTGAGAGGGGCAAGATTTAACATGAACCTCACTTTGCTCAGAGGGTGGTGAATATATGGAATGAGCTGTCAGAGGAGGTAGTTGGGGAAGGTACTACAACAGCATTTAAAAGACTCTTGACAGGAAAGGTTTAGAGGGATATGGGCCAAATGGGGCTAGCCTAGTTGGGTCATCTTGGTCTGCATGGACGAGTTGCGCCGAAGGGCCTGTTTCATGCTTGACATTCTCTTGGAAGTTGCAGAAGGTTGTCCATTGTTAGGACAGAATCTAAATCTTCTGGGAAAACGGGGAAGGGAATAGCTGATGGAATTTAACTCAGACAAGCGTGAAGTGATGCATCTTGCGAACTTAAACCAAGCAAAAACATACACAGTGAATGGCACGATCTGGGGAGTGTTGTTCAACTGTTAGACCATGGAGTACTGAATGGTGGTGCTGGCTCGAAGGGCCGAATGACCGACTCCTGCACCTATTTTTCTATGTTTCTATGTTTCACACATCGGTGGTGGGTACATGGATCAAATTGCCAGATGTAAGGGGAGAGGCAGGTAAAATTTGGATTGGTACATGGAGAAGAAAGGTTTAAAAGAATATGGGCCAAATGTAGCCAAGTTGAAATAGCATAGATGGGCATCTTGGACAGTATATTGGGATGCATCACAGCTTGGTTTGGGAACAGCTCCTTTCAAGACCATGAGAAATTGCAACAAATAGTGGATGCAGCCCAGACCATCACACAAACTAACCTCCCTTCCATTGACTCCATTATACCTCAAGTGTGACGAGAGTCGACTGCCAAAACAGCTTCTGTATGGAGAAATGTGTCAGGGCAAGCGCTCAGTAGGGGGACAGAAGAAACGGTTTAAGGACTGCCTCAAAGTGTCCCTCAATGACTTGGACATCAACCTCAGCACTTGGGATTCTCTTGCTCTGGACCGTCCAACCTGGCGTAGCAAGCTCACCACAGGAGCCCGTGCAGCAGAGAACAGACGCACTGCAGAGGCCCAGAGGAAACGCACCGCGCGCAAGGCCCGGGCTACCTCCACTTCCACTGCAGCACCCATCCACTTGTGTCCTACGTGTGGGCGTGCCTTCCGAGCCCGGACTGGCCTCACCGTCACCAATCCTCCAACTGAAAGTGAAGTCATGGTCACCTTCGAACCCGAAGGACGAACAACAACAAGAACAACCTCAAGTGTGAAAATGCACACCTCCAGATTCAGGGGCAGTTTATTGCCAGCTGTTATCAGATAACTGAATCATCCTACCATAACCAGAGAGCAGTCCTGAACTACTATCTGACTACCTTTGATCAGACATTACTGGCTTTGCCTTGCACTAAACGTTATTCCCTCATCATGCATCCGTACACTGTGAATAGCTCGATTGTAATCATGTGTTTCTTTATGCTGACTGGTTAGCATGCAACAAAAGCTTTTCATTGGTACCCCGGTGCACGTGACACTAAACTAAACTGTAAACGCAAAAATGAACAAGTTGAGTTGAAAGACCTGTTCCCTTGCCATTTCACTTGATGTAGCTATGAAAAATTGGTATCTAGATTTTTAAAAAAGACAGACATGTATCTAGCTACCTCTCCACATAAAATCTGTAATGCATTTTTATCTATTCATCAGAGGACAAGACGATCCTTCAGTTTACGTCAATGCTTTGACCGTATAACGACCACATGATTTTTAACTTTGCTGATTGTTATCAGCTGGATCCACAACAACGATGAGACGAAAGAGGTCGAGAACCTCGTGTTATGGTGCCAGGACAATAACCTAGTTCTGAACGTCAATTAGATAAAAGAGTTGGTTGTTGATCCAAGGGGAGAATACAACCCTGTCCTCCATCAGGGGAGCTGCTGTAGAGATGGTCATCAGAACCTGGGGAATTCTTTGCCACGGACGCCTGTGGAGGCCAAGTCAACAGATATTTTTAAGGCAGAGATAGATGGATTTTTGATTACTACGGGTGTCGGGGGTTTTGGGAAGAAGGCAGGAGAATGGGGTTCGGAGGGAGAGATAGATCAGTCATGATTGAATGGCGGAGTGGACACGATGGGCCGAATGGACTAATTGAGGTCCTACAACTTATGACCTTATTCAAGGCCATAGACATCCATATCACCAGCAACCTGCCCTGGTCTCTTCACACTGATCAAGAGAGCACATCAGCGTATATGTTTTCTTAACAATCTGGGAAGATTTGGCATGTTCTTGAGGATTGTCTCAAATTTCTACAGATGCGCTAAAGTACTCTGACAGTCAGCCTGGGATGGCAAACTGCTCTGCTCGTGCCCACCTGATGCTGCAGAGAGTGGTGAACACAGCCCAGTCCATCACTGGATCACCACTTCATTCCATCCAGTTCATCTTTCAGCACTTAAGCTACATAGAGAGGTTGAACAGGTTGGGTCTTTATTCTTTGGGGCGTAGAAGGTTGAGGGGGGACGATAGAGGTTTTTAAAATTTTGAGAGGGACGGACAGAGTTGACGTGGGTAGGCTTTTCCCTTTGAGAGTGGGGAAGATTCCAACAAGGGGACATAGCTTCAGAATTGAGGGACAAAAGTTTAGGGGTAACATGAGGGGGAACTTCTTTACTCAGAGGGTGGTGGCTGTATGGAATGGGCTTCCGGTGGAAGTGGTGGAGGCAGGCTCGATTTTATTATTTAAGAGTAAATTGGATAGGTATATGGATAAGAGGGGATTAGAGGGTTATGGTCTGAGTGCAGGTCGATGAGACTAGGTCAGGGAGAGTGGTCGGCGTGGACTGGTAGGGCCGAACGGGCCTGTTTCCGTGCTGTAGTTGTTATATGGTTATATATGGTTAAACTGCAACAGGCCGGCTGGAGGTATCATCAAGAATGCCTAGGAAGGAACTGCAGATGCTGGTTTGCACCGAGGATACACACAAAAACCTGGAGTAACTCAGCAGGTCAGGCAACATCTCTGGAAAAAAGGAATAAATGATGTTTTGGGTCGAGTCCCTTCTTCAGTCTGAGAGTCAGGGAAGAGGGAAACGAGAGATATGAGAAGATACAAAGGAATGGAAGGTATGCCAAAGGACAAATCAATGCCAGCGATGACGATCAAGGAAAGGTGGAGTCCACAATGGTTCATTGTTGGCTGTGGAGAAGGCGATAACAAGTGATGCAAACAGCGAAAAGGCTCTGCCTATACACACTGACACAGATCGGTCTGTTAAGAATGACTGAGGTAGACAGAATTCCATTGTAAAGTCGAACATCAAACATAATTTTGTCTAAAGAAGGGTTCCGACACGCAACTTCACCCATCCTTTTTCTAAAGAGACGCCGTCTGACCCGCTGAGTTACTCCAGCACTTTGTGTCCATCTTCAGTATAAACCAGCATCTGCAGTTCCTTCCTACATTTAGAATTTTCTCACTGGCAGAGATACAAAGTGTGGAGTATGGGATTAAGTGTCATTTATACCAGGACTGATTTTTAATTCCACTGCAAATTCAGTTCCACCATTTAATGAGTGGTTATTTCAAATAGCACTCACGACAAATTCTACCCTCTAGTACTGGCAATTAGAGAAGATTGTAAATAAACTGAAATAGTTGAGTAGCACATTCATGCAGAGCTTGAACTCAAAAGGACACAAAGTGCTGGAGTAACTCAGCAGGTCAGTCTCAAGAAAGGTCTCGCCCCGAAACGTCACCCATCCATATCATATATCATATATATACAGCCGGAAACAGGCCTTTTCGGCCCTCCAAGTCCGTGCCGCCCAGCGATCCCCGTACATTAACACTATCCTACACCCTCTAGGGACAATTTTTACATTTACCCAGCCAATTAACCTACATACCTGTACGTCTATGGAGTGTGGGAGGAAACCGAAGATCTCGGAGAAAACCCACGCAGGTCACGGGGAGAACGTACAAACTCCTTACAGTGCAGCACCCGTAGTCAGGATCGAACCTGAGTCTCCGGCGCTGCATTCGCTGTAAAGCAGCAACTCTACCGCTGCGCTACCGTGCTCTAGAGATGCTGCCTGACCTGCTGAGCTACTCTAGCACATTGTATCCTTCTGTGTATTAGAGAGCATCTGCACTTCTTTGCATAGGAAGGAACTGCCGATGCTGGTTTATTCCGTAGATGGACACAAAACGCTGGAGTAACTCAGTGGGCCAGGCAGTATCTCTGGAGAAAAGGAAAAGGGGATGTTTCAAGTCGGCCCGAAACGTCACCTATTCTTTTTCTCCGGGGATGCTGCCTGACCCACTGTTATTACAGCATTTTGTGTCTATCTGCAATTCCTTGTTTTGTAATACTTGAACTTGGTTTGAAAGCAGTAATGAAAAAAATTAATTCCAGTAACACGTCTTGTTGGAGGCATCCTAAATCCCTTTCAATATTCACGCACAATTAAGTATGGAGTGACCTTTCAAAATATATATTTTTTTATCTTAGATTTCAAATGTGTATGGATAAATAAGAATATTGTAATCTAAAAATAATAGAAATTACACTTTTCAAAAAGATACATTTAAAAAATATTATTTTACAAACACTTGCATTTCCTATAGCAGAAAATTATTAATTATGCTAGAGTCATAGAATCATACAGCACGGAAACAAGCTCTTCAACTTGACTTGCCCTTGCCGACTAATATGCCCCATCCAAGCTAATTCCATTCACACCTATTTGGCCCATACCGTTCTAAATCGTTCCTATCCATGTACCTGTTCAAATGTCATAAATGTTGTTGTTGTACCTGCCTCGGCTAGTTCCTTTAGTACATGTATACTTCCACAACTTCTGTCTTGTGCAGAGATTTGAAATGAAAATCAGGGGCTTCAACATTATAATAATAATAATAATAATACATTACATTTATATAGCGCTTTTCATATACTCAAAGACGCTTTACAGGGATTTAGAGAACATAGGGAAGTGAATAAATAGATAAATAAGTAAACAAACAGAGAAAGGAGACAGAAGGTGGGATGCCCATCAAAATAAATCTTTTCAGAGCACCAATTTCTTTCTAATAATACTAATTGCAGAATTTTATATTGGTAACAATTTTGGAATACCTGCATTCGTAAAACAGTATTGGTTTTACAAAGATGATATATCAAAGGCGGTCGTGATTTTTTAACAGAAGATTGACACAAAATGCTGGAGTAACTCAGCTGGACAGGCAGCATCTCTGGATAGAAGCTATGGGTGACGTTTCGGGTCGAGACCCTTCTTCAGACTGAGAGTCAGGAGAGAGGGAGACAGAGATGCGGAAAGGTAAGGTGTGAAAACAAGAGATCATAGGGGACAAAGCTCACAGAGAAAGTAGAATAGATCATTGTTAGCTGAGGGGAAGGTGACAATTAATCATACAATCAGTATCTGCAGGTAGTGCTGCTATGACGTTTGTTTCCATAACATAAATTGTATACATGCAAATGATAAATTGGTGAGCACCATTTGTATTTCATGGGTAGAATTGGTTTTAACACGATTTTGATTGAGAACTAGAGAACCATTTAAAAGTTAACTTGGAAATTGACAAGCAGAAAAAAAAGCTGTCTTGATTTCAACAGTTAAGGGGAAACAAACCTGTTTCCATATAACCTCCCAGCAGTAATAAAACACAATTGTCTTCTAAGAATACAGCTGCTACTTTAACTGCGGGGAGGGCAATAAAATTGACAAGCAATTGCTTCCACTGACATTTGTGCAATGATACTCTATTAAACAACCTAACATTCAGCCTTTAGAAGTTTTAGCTTGCAGTAACAAAAATAAACTTACTGCTACTGAAAAGGCCTTTATTTTTTTAAAGTCCTGCAGGCAAAATAACTTTGTTGTCGCGAGTCTGAAATTCCTGAGCTACAATTCCCCATTGACAAAATTGTCTTTATAAACGCGATTTTCAATAACACGAGGTTTCTTAGAAACATAGAAAAATAGGTGGAGTAGGCCATTCGGCCCTTCGAGCCAGCACCGCCATTCAATAATGATCATGGCTGATCATCTAAAATCAGTACCCCGTTCCTGCTTTTTCCCCCCTATCCCTTGATTCCTTTAGCCCTAAGAGCTAAATCAAACTCTCTCTTGAAAACATTCAAGAACGCAACTGTCACGTGATGACAAAACTACCTGTATTACCTTAGAATAAATAACTGTATTTCTAAAGTAGCATTACTTCTCAAATTCACACATTTCTTCTGCAGTTGTAACTCCAGAATACCTGCATTTCTAAACCACCACTAACTTTGCAATGTTTCTACTTTAGAAACATGTGTAACTTTGGAAATTCCGTATATCTGACAGTGTTATTTCAGAAGTCTTGTATTTTTAAGACATGTACAGTCTTGGAATTCCTGGATTTTTAAAGTAGTATTGCTTTAGAATATCAGTATTTCTCAAGTGATATTATTTTGGAAACGCAGGTGTTCTGAAGACCTTAGAAACGCTGTATTCCAAATCCATTTGTACTTCAGAAAAGGAAATGCTCCAAAGTAATACTGATTAATAAATACAACTATTCACAATCTTCATCATTTTGTAATACCAATATTACTATAATAGGTTTAATTGTGCAATACTTGCAAGTTTAAAATAGTATTATTTTAGAACAGATGGAGGGATTTTGATGCAGGGCAAGAGAATTTCTTACCTCGTGTTATTTTGAATGATTTAGAAATTCAAGCATTCTGACTTGGTACTATTTTGAAATATCTTGTACTATGTTGAAATATCCCTAGAGCAGGTGTCATTTTAAAGCACCTGCATCTTTAAAGCAGTACTATTTACAGATATCTGAATTTCTGGGGTAGGTTTAATCATGGAACATCTGATTTTCTGAATTTCTGATTTTCTAAAGTATTATTAATTTGGAAAATCGATTCTTTCAAAATGCGTGTAATTTGGACACACATGTAATTTTAAAGCAGTCTTTTTGAGTACTTTTCATTCCAAAATGAGTTTAATTACAGAATATCGGTACTAGTCAAATCAATATTATTTTGCAAAGTTCCCATGATTTAGGAACTTAGGCCATTCCAAGATAAAATTCCTTTGGCAATGCAGGTAATACATTGGTACACCTGGTTTTGAAATGCAAAGTACTCTAAAGTAATATCCAGTTGGAAAAACAGGGTAATAATTTTAGAAGTGCAGATTTTCTATTTTTACACTTGCTTTACAACTTAGAGCACTTGAAAGAATTGCTAGAAAAATAGTGTGTTCCAAAATTGCACTACTGAATAAAATCAGGTATTTTTTAAAACAGAATCATTTTTCAGTAAAATCAATCTCAACAATATTTTTTGAGTAACTGCATTCTAACGCAGGTGCGCCCTTATTACTTTTTTTATGGAATAATAATATTTTTAGCGTTATTGTAATTCTGTAATGCATTCAATTCTAAACCATTGTTGCTTTGGGGTACTTCTAAAGCAGTGTTAATTCTAATTAATGGCTGTGCTCTTAACTTTGCAGCGTTGATTTGGACGCCAGCATTCTCATGCTAGTTAGTTACCTGCAGTAGATGAGGCAGTCCATGTGGTTGATCTCCTGGTCGGACATGTACCTCCTGTAGTCCTCCCACAGGTCTTTGAAGGCAGTCACTGCAAGGATGAAGACCACGGGGGCCAGGGCTAACTCGGGCTGGAAGGCTCCAACGACGGGCACAAAGTTCAGCAGGGCGATGAAGACGAAGTAGACGTTGGCGAAGCGGTGGAACTGCTCGAAGAGGTTCTTGGGGAGGAACGAGATGACCGAGTACTTGGTGGTCTTGAGCCTGTTGCTGGCGTGCGGCCGCGCCGGCTTGTCTTGCAACAGGTTGGAGCGGACATTCCTGGTCTCTCTCTTCGACATCTTGGTCTTGCCGGTCAGCTTGCAACTCGCCCTCCACCGACTACCCTGAGCCATGCCGTGCACCGCACCGCCGCGCCACCCACCCTCCACATTGACCAACAAAACCACCAATAAACTCATGCAACCTAAACTGCAGGTCTATGAAATTACTAGCCAAAAAGGAAAAACTGCAGCCAGACGGCAACGCATGGAAATAAAGACTCACCGGAATAAGAGGACAAAAAAAAACAAAAAACCCACACACAAAGCCAACAATCAATCTCCACTACTTCTAACCCATTCAAATGTCACTAAGCGTGTGGATAAGCAGCAAGATTGCACAACAAAAATGTTGTTGGCTGCAAAACGTGTCACCAATATCAGAAAGGGCTACTGTTTCCAAAAAATGCAAGATCTAATATATAAGCAGGGCATCCAAATGCGAATATCACCCATCCTGCCACGTAAAAGCATACCAGCTAGACTGGAAATATCACCAGGAGAGCAAGTGTCCATGTATCCGTGAAGCCTGGTGCACTGTTCCAGGCGACAGCCAACAAACACATCCCCAAAGTGCTCGCTTCTCTCCTCGTCCACACTCTCCCAGTCTTTGTTTTTTAAAATCCAATGTATTTTCCTGCTGTGGACTTCTTGGTGGTTAGTTTGTTCCTCTTCCCTGCCACCCTGAAACTTTTCCCTCTTGCTGCCGTTCCATGCGGATTGTGTATCACAAGCAGCAATCCGCACACAACGCTGAGCATTACTTCTCCCTCTCTCTCTCCCCACCAACCAACAAAAAACCCAAAGTGCAGAGGCGTTGCTCCTACGTTTCCGCTCTTTAAAAAAAAAAGTTTTGAAGAAACGTCCCCAGCGTTCTTGGCCACCCTCCTCTCTGGGTTTGTAACTGCGGTCGACCCACACCATGAAAGTTCTTCCCACAACTACACCGCCTGCGCTTGTCAACACACCCTCTGGTTACAAGTCGCGTCAGAAAACTCTCGCTGCAACACCTCCTCTCCCCTCTCTCCACCCAAGCAGCTCCTACTTTTCCGCTTTCCTTCGATATCACATCTGCTTCTTCAAACTTTGAACAGCTCAGAGGCAATTTTAATGCTCCCTTTTAATGCCCCCCCAAAATAAAATAACGAGATTGGATTAATTTTTGTTTTAAACCCCATAAAACGGGTAATGCTTTATTCCCCCTGTCATTTTGCAGCGTTTGTTTTGGTAGTCATGGTAGTAGCGTAAGGCAAGGTACAAGGAAAGGCACACAGACCACGTTTGACAGGAAACAGTCTTAGATCAATAATTTCGGTTTCGTTTTCCGACTACATTCTGTTCTCGAGTTCCCCCCATACCATCAGAGATTTTTCTCACTCTGGCACATGGTCTTTCCCCTTCCTTGCAGATACTCTTAAAACTCCAGCTGATTGAAGCCTTTCTAACTTTTCTTTCAAAGTGGTCAGCTGGAGTGCAACAATGCCAGCATTTTGTAATGTACATAAGTGTAAAAGCACTGTTAAGTGCGAAAGGTATTTTAACTCAAATGCACAGTTGGAGGTTTAGTTTCGTTTGGTTTATTTGTCATGTGTACCGAGGTCTGGTGAAAAGCGTCTGTTCCGTGCTAACCACGACAATATATGATTGCAATAGAGCCATCCACAAGTGTATATGATAAAGGGAATTATGTGAATTAGTGCAAGGTGAAGTCCAGTAACGTCGGATCAAAGATAGTCCAAGGGTCTCCAATGAGGTAGACAGCAGCTCAGGACTGCTCTCTAGTTGTTGGTAGGCTGGTTCAGTTGCCTGATAACAGCTGGGAACTGTCTCTGAATCTGGAGGTGTGCGTTTTCACACTTCTATACCTTTTGTCTGATGGGAGAGGGGAGAAGAGGGACTGGCCAGGATGTGACTCATCCTTGATTATGCAGCTGGCCTTGTAAATGGAGTCAATGGAAAGGAGGTCGGTTTGTGTGACGGTCTGGGCTGCGTCTACAATTCTCTGCAATTTCTTCCGGTTTTGGATGGAGTTGTACCCAAACCATGCTGTGATGCATCCCCATATAATGCTTTCTATGGTGCATCTGTAGAAGTTGGTGAGAGTTGTTGGGGATATGCCGAACTTCCTAAGCCTTCTAGGGAAGTAGAGGCATTGGCGTTATTGTAATTTAGTGGCGAGATACTCTCATTTAGAGTTCTCCTGAATCCTTCCAGAACAAGGGGCCACAGTTTAAGAATAAGGGGTAGGCCATTTAGAACTGAGATGAGGAAAAACTTTTTCAGTCAGAAAGTTGTGTATCTGTGGAATTCTCTGCCTCAGAAGGCAGTGGAGGCCAATTCTCTGAATGCATTCAAGAGAGAGCTGGATAGAGCTCTTAAGGATAGCGGAGTCAGGGGGTATGGGGAGAAGGCAGGAACGGGGTACTGATTGAGAATGATCAGCCATGATCACATTGAATGGCGGTGCTGGCTCGAAGGGCCGAATGGCCTCCTCCTGCACCTATTGTCTATTTATGCTTGGAGCCCACAAAGAAACATGCAGACATTACTTTCGTGTTCAGTTTGGATTGTTGCTACTTCAGGGCGTACATAGAACATTACAGTACGGGAACAGGCCATTCGGCCCACAATGTCCATGCCGAACGTAATGTCAGGTTAAACTAATCTCCTCTGCCTGCACTTGATCCCTATCCTTCCACTCCCTGCAATATCCACGTGCCTATCTAAAAGCTTCCTAAACGCCACTATCGTATCTGCCTCCACCACCACCCCTGGCAGCACGTTCCAGGCTCCCATCATTCTCTGTGTTAAAAACAAAACTTGCCCCGTACATCTCCACATCCATAACCCCTCCTTTCCTTATCCCTGCAAGAATTGTAATTTAGTGGGAAGGAGATGGAGAATGTCACGGAAGCTATGGACACTTCACTGACGGTGAGCTGAAAGGGTACGAGTGGAATAAGCTGAGTTGACCTGTTAATGGTTTGAGGGGAGTGTGTGTGAAGAAGTGCAGTATTGCTGGAATAGCACAGCAGAGAAGACAAAGGCAACACTGAGTGCAGTGGTAAGAGCCTCAGGCCCATAATAATTCCACCGAATGAAAATTGCCCCCATTATTTAAACTGAAACTTTTGTCACACTATCATGCTTTTTTGTTTTAAAAGCCTTGACCATTTTGTCACGGAACATCTGCAAAATACTTTGAAGTGGAACCATTTTGATGTGTGACATTGCAACCATTTTCAATTTATATCTTCGCCAGTCTTCCATTGTACTGCTTTGGTTGGAAACTGCAGAGAACTGATTGTAGAACTGACGTAACTCCAGTGATGGTGAACTCAATGACACCGCAAAAAAAGCTGTGAATCTGAATTTGTAACAGATATGAATTGTGGACTTGAACAACGACCGTGCAATCTACTGACCTGCTGTGTAAAAAACAATATGGCAACAAAATCGGCACTGGACAGAGGCGACGTTTCGCAGGCTGCATGCAGGCGAATATTTGTACACCTTTTAAAGTTGACATCTGTAGCCAGAACTACAGCAGTCAGGAATGGGCTTTTGACCCATTTAGATACGCTAGCGATCTTACAATCTTTCAACTGACCCAATGCACTTGGTGGGGCCTATCCCCCTAGAACATAGGCACGGCACAATAGACAATAGGTGCAGGAGGAGGCCATTCGGCCCTTCGAGCCAGCACCACCATTCAATGTGATCATGGCTGATCATTCTCAATCAGTACCCCGTTCCTGCCTTCTCCCCATACCCCCTGACTCCACTATCCTTAAGAGCTCTATCTAGCTCTCTCATGAATGCATTCAGAGAATTGGCCTCCACTGCCTTCTGAGGCAGAGAATTCCACAGATTCACAACTCTCTGACTGAAAAAGTTCTTCCTAACTCTCTAAACCCACGTTGCAGTATCTCCTTCCTCTTCCTCCCGACGTCGTTCGTGCCCACATGCACAACTACTTCCGGTTGATCGCCTTCCCTCGCTAGGATGTTCTGAAGCCGCTCCGTGATGTCTTGAACCCTGGCACCATGGAGGCATCAGACCATCCTCGAGTCCCGCCTGCCGCCACAGAATCTACTGTCCGTACCTCGGACAATGGAGTCACCCACTACTATGGCTCTTCCGGACTTTGGTCTCCCCGGTCGAATTTCCTTGCCTGGGTTAGATCTGCCAACATGTCTGCCACTCGGACTGGAAGCGTCTTCTGCCCCAACAGTTCCCAAGAGGGTGTACCTGTTTGCAATAGGCACAGCCACCGGGGTCTCCTGTAGTCCATGTTCGCTCCCCCCTGAAACGGTCTCCCACCTTCGCTCGACCTGGACCCTTGGCGTGACAGCCTCGCAGTAGGTCCTGTCCAGGAAACTCTCGCATTCCGGATGGCCCTGAGGTCATCCAGCTAATTCTCCAACTCCACCATGCGTCCATTCAGGAGCCGCACCTGCACACAGTTCTTGTAGGTGTAGCTCCCAGAAGCTCCAGTGGTGTTCCTACCTTCCCACATCCTGCAGGAAACACACTGCACCAACTTGTCCGCCATTACTTTAGTGTCAAAAAACAATTCAGGCGCAAAAACAAGCGTAACCTCCTCACCTCAACCTCCTCGCCGTCGAAGACTCGCAGTCGAAGACTTGAAGACTCGCAGACAAAGACTCGCACTTTACTCACAGCTCGCAACCAAAGACTCGCACTTTACTCACAGCTCGCAACCAAAGACTCGCACTTTACTCACAGCTCGCAACCAAAGACTCGCACTTTACTCACAGGGCACTTCCCTCAACAGGGCTGCACCCATTGTGCAAGTCTTGCTTATATCAGTCACTAAATTCCTTAATTGGCCAATTTACCAAACTTCTACATTAATTGATCAACCAATCCAGGTGTGGCTGGGAAGGATGGGAATTGGAAGTGAAGTGTATGAAGTCAGTGAGTGCTGCATGGGTACAAGAGGTAGCACCAATGCAGTTGTCGATGTAGCGGAGGTAGAGTTCGGGGATGGGGCCGGTGTACGCCCGGAACAGGGATTGTTGGCAGGATGGAAATTGGAAGTGAAGTGTATGAAGTCAGTGAGTTCTGCATGGGTACAAGAGGTAGCACCAATGCAGTCGTCGATGTAGCGGAGGTAGAGTTCGGGGATGGGGCCGGTGTACGCCCGGAACAGGGATTGTTGGCAGGATGGAAATTGGAAGTGAAGTGTATGAAGCCAGTGAGTTCAGAATGGGTACAGCAGGATGGAAATTGGAAGTGAAGGTATCCAGGTACTCACTTTTATCCTGCCTTCCTGATGAGCTTGGAGTTATGCACTTTTCTGACTGACTACTAGCGTCCTCTTGGCGCTCTTTTTAAACTGCCTTTTCACACTGCAATTACCACTTACTTGCTCTGCTCCCGACCTTTTCTGACCTGGGGATGTCAGCCTGAGAAAGGGTCTCGACCCGAAACGTCACCCATTCCTTCTCTCTGTAGATGCTACCTGCCCCGCTGAGTTACTCCAGCACTTTTGTGTCGATTTACAGTGTCAGGGAGGCCACCATTGTGTTGGAAAATGTGATCACCAGGGAGGCTTTCAGGTAAGATTGGAGCATGCAACCAGTCCCCTCCCTCCCTCCCACCTCCCTACCATCCTTCTGGCCAATGTACATTTATTGGAGAATAAGAGGACCAAGGTGCAAAGATTGCTGTATAGGAGCGATATGACGGATGGCTCTCTATTCTGTTTCACCAAGATTAACGCCCAACTCTCCAGTCCTGCCGCTGGAGCCCAAAGGTTTTCCCATCCATTTATTGACTGGACGGTGGCATCGGGAATGGGATGAGGCTTCCCGATAAACTCGACTTGGTAATCGGACGTGGCAGTCTTGTCCCATTCCAGCTCCCCCCACCTAGAACATCTGGCTGTTAAGTGACCGTTCTGTCTTGGTTTAGTTTGAATCTTGAGATACAGCGTGGAAACAGGCCCTTCGGCCCACTGAGTCCACACCAACCAACCCGTACACTAGTTTTATCCTACACACTGGGGACAATTTACAGAAGCCAATTAAGCTACAAACCTGCGCTTCTTTGGAATGTGGGGGGAGACCCGGAGAAAACCCACGTGGTCACAGGGAGAATGTGCAAACTCCATACAGACAGCACCTGTAGTCATGATCGAACCTGGGTCTCCGATGCTGTGAGGCAGCAACTTTACCGCTGCACCACTGTGCCAGCCTAGAGTGTGCCGCTGTGCCACTGTATCTCCACCAAGAGAGCTCTCCACTCTCATCCTAACTGTAGCCTACCCCCAACTTCTTTTCCAGATTTCTCCCCCCCCCCCCCCCCCCCCCCCACTACAATCAGTTTGAAGATGGGTCTCAACCTGAAACATCACCTATCCATGCACTGCTAGACATCAAGTACAAAGATGGAATCGCAAGAACAGCCTCAGATCAGACCATTGCAGGCGACAGGTGGTTGTACAATAAAATAATGTGGCTTGCTGTGCGTTAACCTACAAAAATTAATAACTGGGAAAGTGAAGAGTGTGAGGATCCCACTGTACATTATTAAATATAAAGCTGTTTGGGGGCGGCACAGTGGCGCAGCATAGAGTTGCTTCCTTACAGCGCCAGAGACATGGCTTCAATCCTGACTACAGATGCTGTCTGTAAGGAGTTTGTACGTTCTCCCTGTGGCTGTGTGGGTTTTCTCTGGGTGCTCAGGTTTCCCCCACGCTCCAAAGACATACAGGGTTGCAGGTTAATTGGCTTTGGTAAAATTGTAAATTGTCCCTAGTGTGTAGGATAGTCTTATTGTACGGGATGATCGCTGGTCGGCGCGGACTCGGTGGGCCGAAGGGCCTGCTTCCGCGCTGTATCTCTCAAGTCTGAAGTCTGCTCTTGGACATGGATGTGTTATTGGAGCAAGAGTCTCAAAGCTCACATTGTTTTTATTCCATTGGTCACAAGCTTTGGTTTATGTTACACATTCTTACATTCGTGAATGATACAAATCGGAACCCAACAATGACTTATAAGTAGGACAGACGTTGTGGTGAAGGTGCACCTCAGGGCTGCCATTTGGACGTTGAGCTTCATTAAATGTAGGTTATTACCACTGTTATTACCGCCAACCTTCACAATCTAAGGACATCCTACAGCACTTTCCAGTGAATTAACAACTTACCTTTAGAAGGTATTTATTCACAAAATGCTGGAGTAACTCAGCAGGTCAGGCAGCATCTCAGGAGAGAAGGAATGGGTGACGTTTCGGGTCGAGACCCTTCTACAGTCTGAAGAAGGGTCTCGACCCGAAACGTCACCCATTCCTTCTCTCCTGAGATGCTGCCTGACCTGCTGAGTTACTCCAGCATTTTGTGAATAAATACCTTCGATTTGTACCAGCATCTGCAGTTATTTTCTTATACTTGCCTTTAGAAGATCAGTTACTATTTTAGGATACGTAGCAACCATTTTGCACATGGCAAGATCCCACAAACAGCAGCATAATAATGACCAGATAATTGGCTTTCAGTGTTGTTAGTTTAGTTTAGCTTAGCCTCAGAGATACAGCGTGGAAACAAGCCCACTGAGTCCGCACGTACCAGCATTCCCCGCACATTAACACTATCCTACACACACTAGAGACAATTTACGTTTATACTAAGCCAACGGGCCTGTTTCCACACTGTTTCTCTAAAACTAAAAAAACTAATTTAACCTACAAACCTGTATGTCTTTGAAGTGTAGGAGGAAACCAAAGATCTCAGGGGAAATTCATGCAGGTCACGGGGAGAATGTACAAACTCCGGTACAGATAGCACCTGTTAGGATCGAACCCGGGTCTCTGGCGCAGTAAGGCAGCAACTCGACCGCCACGCCACCGTGCCACACCTAAGTTGTAGAATACACCTAGCCAGAACCCACTACTCTGCTGCAACATGACATCATATGATCAGCCTGGAGAAGGGCAAGACCCAAATCATCAAATGTCAGTTCCCTCCAAGGATGCTGTCTGACCTGCTGAGTTCCTCCAGCACTATGTGTTTAGCTCAAGATTCCAGCATCTGCAGTTTCTAAGTCTACATAACACCATATATTTTTTCTAATGATCCATTTCAAGGAGCAGACTGATTCAAACAGTCTGATTCAGACAGATATCCAAAGTACAACAGCTTCAACCCAATCAATAATCCGTGCCTGCCTTCTCCCCATATCCCTTGATTCCACTAGCCCCTAGAGCTCTATCTAACTCCCTCTTGAACCCATCCAGTGATTTGGCTTCCACTGCCCTCCGTGGCAGAGAATTCTACAAATTCACAACTCTCTGGGTGAAAAAGCATTTTCTCACCTCAGTTTTAAATGGTCAACCCCTTTATTCTAAGACTGTGGATACATTAGTGGCATTTAAAAAACATTTGGATAGGCATATGAATAATGCTGAGAATGGAGGTATATGGGCTATGTGCAGATAGGTAAGTGATGGGCTTGGCAAGTGATGTATGGCACAGATATTGTGGACCGAAGGGCTTATTCTTGTGCTGTACTGTTCTATGTTCTGTGCTCTACGTTCTGGAGCTGAACTAGTTGGAGAACACTGATGGAGAAGATGCGCGGCACGATGGCGCAGCGGTAGAGTTGCTGCCTTACAGCGCCAGAGATCCTGACTATGGACGCTGTCTGGACAGAGTTTGTACGTTCTCCCCGTGACCTGCGTGGGTCTCCACCGGGATCTCCAATTTCCAACCCACACTCCAAAGACGTACAGGTTCGTAGGTTAATTGGCTTGGTAAAATTGTAAATTGTCCCTCGTGAGTTTAGGATAGTGTTAGCGTGCGGGGATCACTGGCCAGTGCTGACACGGTGGGCCAAAGTGCCTGTGTCTGTGCCGAATCTCTAAACGAAGAGGGTTATGTCTCGAACTCCCTTCGCTCTTCCCTTTCTTTACTTGCACAAAAGATAATGCATACTTTACATTTGTAGCCAAAAGACAAAGGGGAGGACTATTTAATTTTTTTTTTTAAATTGTTTTATTCTCCATTTCCTGTATTTACAAAGCCACTTCACAACATTCTACACTGGAGGTCACTGTAAGAGAAGTCTCCGTGTGTCCCCCTGTGCTGCCCTGTGTAAACTAATGTGCCATTCCGTACTATCATACTCAAGCCAGTTATGGACTGTGGTTGTGATTCCTGAAAAAATAATTAGTGAATGGCTCCCATCCAGAGAATGGTTTCTAAATGATAATCAACAGTCTTTGCAACAGTTTCAGGAGACACACTGCATGCACTGGTGTCTTATATATATATATATATATATATATATATCTCATTGTTAACCACTTTGCAAAGCAGTGAAAATGTGATTCAAATTTTAGTGTCATTTAAGTAGTTATTGTCTTTTATTGGTCTGGAAAAACAGTCCATATTTTTACTGCTCAAGTAGTACATAATTGAGTCTTGTATGATGCATAAACACTGCCATGGTTATTTGTTACATGATTTATTTCCTCAAGGTCGTTAACATCCATCTATGTAATTAAAATTGCTGCAATGTCATGTGAATTCCAAGAGAGTCGGATATCAAAAAGACGTCACGAACTTTGCTTGCTGAAGACAGCCAGCAAGGCTATCCGTCAGCCAATGCCATCACCATTTTTTTTAAAAACCCTTCGAGATATTGGAACCCCAGAAGCTGGAATCTTGAGCAAAAAGACAAAGTGCTGGAGTAACTCAACAGGTCAGGCAGCATCTGTGGAGGACACGGCTTGGTGATGTTTCAGCTCAGGATACGTCTTCGGACTGATTGTAGCTGGGGGGGTGGAGGGAAGAACGAATGGATGGAAAAGAGAGACACGAAATGCTGGAATAACTTAGCGGGTCAGGCAGAAGGGGAACTTCTGCCACCGCTGCACAGATGTGCTGGAGCAGAACCGGCTGCTGGTTCCGGAGCCGCGCTGGAGCGGACACGGCGGTCGGCGCAGAGCCGAGGTCTGGAGCCGGCCAGTGGCGGCGGAGAACAAGTCCAAACCCGGCGGCCAAAAATATGTTTGAGCCTGGTGGATCCTTCCTGAACCACTGCCGTCCTTCTGGTGAAGATGCTCCCACAGTTGGGTAGGGAGTTCGAGACTGATGCTGATATTCCCGATTCAGGATGGCGTGTGGCTTGGAAGGAAGGCTGGATTGGTTTCTCCATGCGTCAACTTTCACGTCTCTCTCACTGGAAGATCTTGCAGATTTGGGACAAGTTATTGGAACAATCTGAGCAAGTAAATGCAGTGCATTTCTGTAGATGACACCCACTGCAAATACAAGGTGCCAGTGGTGGAATGTGGAAATGCTTAGAGTGGTGATGCGATGCCCATTGCGTGGGCTGTTTAGCCCTTCAACTGGCTCTCTCCAAAAGACTGGCGTATTAAAAGCAAACATCTAACTGCAACCTGACAGCACGATCTTCACAAGGCGGTTTGTGGAAAGCTACATCGCATTCTTGCCTAATCCAAGCCATAGAGTCATTGAGATGCAGCGTGGAAACAGGCCCTTCGTCCCAACTTGCCCACACCGGCCAACATGTCCCAACTACACTAGTCCCACCTGCACCCGTTTGGTCCATATCCCTCCAAACCTCTCTTATCCATGTGTCCACCACACTTTGTGTGGTAACTTTCTGAGTTACCCCTCAGAATCCTATTAAATCTAGTCCCCTACACCTTTAATGTGTGTCCGCTGATCCTCAATTCATCTATTCTGGGCAAAAGACTGTGCATCTACCCAATCTATTCCTCTCATGATTTTATACACCTCAATAAGATCAGCTTTCCTTTCGGTGCTAACATGATACATAAAGGGAATAACGTTTAGTGCAAGATAAAGGGCGGCACGGTGGTGCAGCGGTAGAGTTGCTGCTTTACAGCGAATGCAGCGCCGGAGACTCGTTCGATCCTGACTACGGGCACCGTCTGTACGTTCTCCCCGTGACCTGCGTGGGTTTTCTCCGAGATCTTCGGTTTCCTCCCACACTTCAACGACGTACAGGTATGTAGGTTAATTGACTGGGTAAATGTAAAAATTGTCCCTAGTGTGTGTAGGATAGTGTTAATGTGCGGGGATCGCTAGGCGGCGCGGACTCGGTGGGCCGTAGGGCCTGTTTCCGCACTATATCTCTAAATCTAAAAAAGAAAGTCCAGTAAACTCCGATTAAAGAAAATCAGATGATCTCCAGGGAGGTAGATAGTACTTAGCACCTTTCTCTAGCTGTCGGTAGGATGACTGATATTAGTTGCCTGATAACAGTTTGGAAGAAACTGTCCCTGAATCAGGAGGTGTGCGTTTCACACTTCTGTACCTCTTGCCAATTGGAAGAGGGGACATGGCAGATTATGGCTATTCGAGTAAACATTCAAAAACTTTATAAATGTAATAGGGTTTTGTGCTTCTATTTTAGTTTAGTTTAGTTTAGTATAATTTAGTTTAATTTAGTTTGGTTTAGTTTAGTTTTGTTTTGTTTAGGGATACAGTGTGGAAACAGGCCATTCGGCCCATTGTCCACACCAACCATCGCACCAACCCATTCGCACTAGTTCTATGTTATCCCACTTTCCCTTCCTACAGACTAGGGGAAATTTACAGAGGCTAATTAATCTACAAACCGGCTCATCTTTGGAAAATGGGAGGAATCCAGAGCACCCACTCTTCTACAATTACTCAACATCTATGCTTCTTGTTTTTTTAAATTTCTCTGCTAAAGCCTCTATTGTGGCATGTCATAATATCATACAGCTCAGCCTCCTTTAATCCATAGAAAACAACCCTAGCTTTCTCAACCATTCTTCATGGCTCCACTTTCCCAGCCAGTTTCTACATAATTCTCCTCCCCATTGCTATCACATCTTTCCTGCAATTTCAAGGTTCAAGGTTTCAAGGTCAGTTTACTGTCACACGTACCACAAGGCACAGTGGAATTTGAGTTACCGTACAGCCATATTCAGTGAAAAGCAACAAGATACACAGCCACATCAAATAAAATTTAACATAAACATCCACCACAGCGGCTCCCCACACTCCTCAATGTGATGGAAGGTAATAAAGTCCAATCTTCTTCCCTTGGTCTTGTAAGAAAATAACTGGGATGGCAGGACTTTCATATGAAGAAAGACTGGATAGACTCGGCTTGAGGGGGGAAGATTGAGGGGGGATCTTATAGAAACTTACAGAATTCTTAAGGGGTTGGACAGGCTAGATGCAGGAAGATTGTTCCCGATGTTGGGGAAGTCCAGAACAAGGGGTCACAGTTTAAGGATAAGGGGGACGTCTTTTAGGACCGAGATGAGAAAGCTTTTTTTCTCACAGAGAGTGGTGAATCTGTGGAATTCTCTGCCACAGAATGTAGTTGAGGCCAGTTCATTGGCTATATTTAAGAGGGAGTTAGATGTGGCCCTTGTGGCTAAAGGGATCAGGGGGTATGGAGAGAAGGCAGGTACGGGATACTGAGTTGGATGATCAGCCATGATCATATGGAATGGCGGTGCAGGCTCGAAGGGCCGAATGGCCTACTCCTGCACCTATTTTCTATGTTTCTATGTAACTGCAGGTGCTGGTACAAATCGAAGGTATTTATTCACAAAATGCAGGAGTAACTCAGCAAGTCAGGCAGCATCTCAGGAGAGAAGGAATGGGCGACGTTTCGGGTCGAGACCCTTCCGTCCTCTAGCTGTGATCTAACTAGCATTGCATTCAACTTAATCGGATTAAACTCCACCTGTCATATCTGCCTCCCCCATCATCTTTGGCCTGTTTTGCAGCAGAATTAGAATATATCAATTCAGCAAACTTGAGTCTTTTGCAAATAATCTAAATGGCACCAGACCTCAGTAATTAACATGAATTTAGCAAAGATTTTTTTGAGGACAGCTTTATCTCAAAAATGGCTGAGGCGCCATTTAATGACAAGACAGCCTGTTTGCTTTGAAGAAAAAAAGAAAGGACTCCAATTTTCCATAATTTGTTGTAAACGGTTTAAATGTTTTACATTTCAGTTGAGGAAATGTTACGTGACATTGTTAGGCCACAGCTAAAGCACTGTGTACAGTCCTGGTCACCGTACTGCAGGAAGGACATGATAGAACTTAAGCAGAAGATAGACACAAAATGCTGGAGTAACTCAGCAGGACAGGCAGCATCTCTGGAGAGAAGAAATGAATGACGTATCGGGTCGAGACCCTTCTTCAGACTGCGTGTCAGGGGAGGGGAGATGGAGAGATAAGCAAGTGTAAGGTGTGAGAACAAGACATCAAAGGGGGTGGAGATTAAGGCAAATGTAGAATAGCTAGGAGAAGGTAACAGCAAAGAAAACAGAGATAAAATGTAATCAGGGATAGTCAGACTGGTTGGAGAACTGGGAAGGGGAGGGGCGGGGAGAGAGGGAGAGCAAGGGTTACTTGAAGTTAGAGTAGTCAATATTCCTACCGCTCGGGTGTAAGCTGCCCAAGCAAAATATGAGGTGCTGTTCCTCCAATTTGCACTAGGCCTCACTCTGACAATGGAGGAGGTCCAGGACAGAAAGGTCAGTGTGGGAATGGGAGGGGGAGTTGAAGTGTTTAACAACCGGGAGATCAGGTAGGTTTAGATGGACTGAACGGGACCTTGGTGTGGAGATTCAAGGACACAAAATGCTGGGGTAACTCAGCGGGACAGGCAGCATCTCAAGAATCCCCGAATGGACCAGCACAGGAAGAAATGGTGACTCAGAGACCATGTAGGAAACCTGCCTTCATTAGCCAAGGCATGGAATATAAGCACAGGGAGGTTATGGTACAACTATAAAAACTGTATCAGCTAGCTGGGGCACATCTGCTCACCACACTATGGGAAGGGAATAATTGCACTGGAGAGGGTGGAAAGGAGATTCATCAGGATGAAACATTTCAGCTATGTGGAGACACTGGATAAACTAGGTTTTGTTGTCCTTGGAGTGAGGGGAAAGCAGAATGATGTAAAGTAAATAGAAATATTTCCCCTGTATCAGAAGGCATCATTCAAGGTTCATATGTTCAATGTTGTATGTTCAATGTAAGAGGCAAAAAGTTAAGAGAGGATTTGAGGGAGAATTTCTTCATCCAATTTGTAATTGAAAGCTTGAAATGTACTGCCTGAGATGGTAGTGGAGGCAAATATTTTCACATTCAAAATTATTTAGATGATAGTTGGAATGCCATGGGATAGAAAGCTGGAGACTGGATGGTGGGAAATAGGGTTATTATAAGGTAATAAAGTCATTCACTCAGAAGGCAGTGGAGGCCAATTCTCTCAATGCATTCAAGAGAGAGCTAGATAGAGCTCTTAAGGATAGCGGAGTCAGGGGGTATGGGGAGAAGGCAGGAACGGGGTACTGATTGAGAATGATTGGTGGTGCTGGCTCAAAGGGCCGAACGGGCTACTCCTGCACCTATTGTCTATTGTCTATTGTAAATGATAGGAGCAAAATTAGGCCATTTGGCCCATCAAGTCTATTCCGCCATTCAATCACGGCTGATCTATCTCTCCCTCCTAACCCCATTCTCCTGCCTTCTCCCCATAACCCCTGATACCCGTACTAATCAAGAATCTATCTATCTCTGCCTTAAAAACAGGGTTAAACAACTGTTTTGCCTCTGGAAATTTTTTTATTTTTAATTTCTTCTAATCCTACACCCCACATTCAAATTAAACTCCTCCAGTTTCAACCACCCACACATTTTGGGATATGGAAGCAAACTGGAGCACTCAGATAGAGACTCATGTGGCCAAACTCAGGGTGGCACAGTGGCGCAGCGGTAGAGCTGCTTGCTGCCTTACAGCGCCAGAGACCCGGGTTCGATCATGACTATGGGTGCTGTCTGTATGGAGTCTGCACATTCTCCCTGTGACCACGCGGGTTTTTTACCGGGTGTTCTTGTCTCCTCCCACATTTGAAAGGTGTGCAGGTTGGTAGGTTAATTCGCTTCTGTAACCTGTCCCTAGTGTGTAGGATAGAACTAATGTATGGGTGACTGTTAGTCAGTGAGGATTCGGTGGGCCGAAGGGCGTGTTTCCATGCTATCTCTCTAATCTAATCTAAAAATAATCTAAAAGAGTAATGTAGAAAAGACGCAAACTCCACACAGACAGCACTGGCGATCAGGATTGCCACTTAATGACTGGCTTGGTGCACTGAAGAGTTAGTTTCTTTGCCATATGACACTGTAATATTGTGTCACTAAGACTCTTGGGTGCAGACGAGATTTAGGAGGTTGTTTCCAGAGCTGGAGAATTATGAGGAGAGAATAATGAAACTTTTTTTTTTGTTTGGCAACATGAGAGACCGAAGGGAGGGTTAATTGAGCTGTAGAAATTCTGGGGGCCCTGGACAAGATGAACACAAAAGGCCTATTTATCTAGCCTGAGAAATTCAATAACTCAGGTGATCATGGATTTAATTTGATAGTTGAATTAGAGGGGAGTTGAAAATCTTCTCAACCAGAGGATAGTGTAGGTGTGAAACTCACTGGCAGATAGAGAGGTGGAGGCAGAGTGGAGGCAAGTAGTGCTGCCATCTCATAGCTCCACCTGGCCTGGTTCGATTCCTGGTCCTTACTGTTTGTCTGTGTGGAGTTCGCATGCTCTCCTTTTGTATTTTTCACCAGGTGCTCCTGTTTGCTCTCACATCTAAAAAGATTCACTGGCTGCTAGGTTAATTGGCTTTTCTACATTTCCCCAGGTGCAGATGAATGGCAGGAGAATCTGGCAAATTGAGAGAGACCTTCGAGAGAGGGTGGGTAATAGGAAATAAATTGGGAAGTGCTTTTTTGATTGAATTGATCGATTGAAAGATACAGCATGGAAACAAGCCCTCCAGTTCATAGAGTCCATGCCAATCATCGATTGCCTGTTCACACTAGTTCTATATTATTCCAGTTTCACCTTCATTCCCTACCCAGGAGGGACAATGTACGTGGCAATTACCCGACAAATCTGCTCATCTTTGAGATAGAGTCATAGAGTCGTACAGTATGGAAACAGGCCCTTTGGCCCGACTTGCCCATACCGACCAACATGTCCCATCTACACTGGTCCCATTTGCCTGTATTTGGCCCAGATCCCTCTAAACCTGTACTATCCACGTACCTATCTAATTGCATCGCAAACATTGCGATAGAACGGACGTGAGAGGAAACCTGTGCAGTCTCAGGGAGAACGTGCAAACTCCTCGCGGGCAGTACCTGAGATCAGGATTGATCAGAGATCAGATCTCTGGCACTATGAGCGGCACGGTAGCGCAGCGGTAGAGTTGCTGCTTTACAGCGAATGCAGCGCCGGAGACTCAGGTTCGATCCTGACTACAGGTGCTGCACTGTAAGGAGTTTGTACGTTCTCCCCGTGACCTGCGTGGGTTTACTCTGAGATCTTCGGTTTCCTCCCACACTCCAAAGACGTACAGGTATGTAGGTTAATTGGCTGGGTAAATGTAAAAATTGTCCCTAGTGGGTGTAGGATAGTGTTAATGTGCGGGGATCGCTGGGCGGCACGGACTTGGAGGGCCGAGGGGGCCTGTTTCCGGCTGTATGTATATGATATGATATGATATGAGGTAACAGCTCTACCAGCTGTGCCACTGTGCTGCCCCTTGACTGTGCCACTTTGTAAGACTGTATACACTCTAAGATCTGAATAGCCTCCCTCTATGTCAGAAGGTACTTTGAACAGCAAGATCATTGCCAGCCAGGTCTGTAACACAGAACGAAATGTTCCTGCTTGGCGGAAAACTCCAACTTTTTTACAATGTCCCACTTGAACTCAGACCTCTGTCGGTCTGGGATTTAACAGTCAAATCCAAATCATTCCACAGATGCCATTTCCATAGTCTTATGACAACAGAACGCAGTGTTGTGAAGAGAATTAATCCTCAGTGCACAAACTTAAACACAAAACCTTCAATTAAATTCGGAGTCCTTCACTTACTCAAGCACTTTTAAAAGGAGTTAGTCAACACTGTATTAACTACTGCTGTTAAGAATGCAGCTCTGTAACTAAAACAAGATAAAGCTGCTGCGAATCTGAAACAAAAGAGAAAATTGTTGAAATTGTTGACGTCATTGCCCTTAAAGTTAACAATGCTCCTCTCGTCACAGATGCTGTCTGACCTGTTGAGTCTTTCCACCACTTTTATTTCAGATTTATTGCATTGTTCATAAGTTCATAAGTGATAGGATTAAATTAGGCCATTCGGCCCATCGCGTCTACTCCACCATCATTCAGTCATGGCTGATCTATCTTTTACATACGAACATAGAAACATAGACAATAGGTGCAGGAGGAGGCCATTCAGCCCTTCGAGCCAGCACCGCCATTCATTGTGATCATCGCTGATCATCCACAATCCGTAACCTGTGCCCAACTTCTCCCCATATCCCTTGAATCCACTAGCCCCCAGAGCTCTAACCCCATTCTCCTGCCTTCTCCCCATAACCCCTGGCACCCATACTAATCAAGAATCTATCTCTGCCTTAAAAATATCCATTGACTTGGCCTCCACAGCCGTCTGTGTTTTGCTGTATTTTGTTTGTCAATTCACTGCCGCATCTCCTCCAAGATTGCCCTCGTATCTCTGAAGATATTTCCTCTTCTCTCCTTAACCTTGTTTACATTCAGTGGCACCAGTGTTGGCAGATGTTGAGATCTGGAGCAATAACACATACAATCATAAACCAACACAAAACAAAAGAAACATCCATCACAGTGAGTCTCCTCTCCTCACTGTGATGGAAGGCCAGAATGTCTTTTTCTCTTCCCATGCCGTCTTCCCAAGATGTACAGGTTGGTAGGTTAATTGGCTTGGTATATATGTAAAAATAGTTCCCAGTGTAGGATAGTGTTTATGTGTGGGGATCGCTGGTTGGTGCAGACTCAGTGGGCCGAAGGGCCTATTTCTGAGTGGAATGTCTAAACTGAACTAAACTGAACTAAAATTGCATGCTCTTGACTTCGGAATGAATTCACTGTTCCATTTTTCTTCATCTATTAACGTTCTTTCGTTTTTGTGGTAAATTTGAATTACACTCATAGAGTGATCGAGGCATGGAAACAGGCCCTTCGGCCCAACTTGCCCACACCGACCAACAAATTGGTACACGATAAGGAGCAGGCTGTTTGTACAAAGTAATCATCACCAACAAAGGAGAAGCTAATCATTTATCACATTTGTTCAATAGAATTTGCCATTACTGGGCCCTTCATCAGAGATATCCTGTGGTCATTCCTGACCATCAACTCAAATGATCCGGCCGCATAAGTACTGTGGTATTGGAGGAGGACAGAGGAACATTCAGAGTGTGATGGAATACTGTCCACAGGCCTGAAATGGTGCACCCCCCAACATGACTTGAGAAGCCTGACTCCATTCCAGGCGAAGCCTCTTGCCAGGTTGACAACCCATCTTCACGCCGATCCTGCAGTTGGTGCAGTGTATAGCACTTACAAAATACACAGCAGATACTAACCTAGGTCAGCCTGACACCACCTCCAAAACCCATGTCCACCCCCACCACCACCAAGCACAGTTTTAGCCGCTGTTTGGAAATACCATTGCCAGTAGGTATCCCTGCAAGTTACACACCATCATGACTTGGAGATGTGTCACTGTTCCTTTTTTAATTGTCACGCCTAAGCCTGGAACGCACACGCGACACCTATTTGGCTGAACCATCATTGTGTGAGTTATAGTCTTAATTCAAACTCACAGTTAATCCCATTGCTTCCCTGCCTGGCGACAGCTAATGTAAATCCAGGAGGGGCAGCACGGAGGTGCACCGGTAGCAGCTGCCTTACAACACCAGAGACCCGGGTTCGATCCTGACCATGGGCGCTGTGTGCATTGAATTTGTACGTTCTCCCCATCACCGCGTAGGCTTTCCCTGGGTGCTCCGGTGTCTTCCTACACTCCACAGACCTAGAGTTTTGTAGGTCAATTGGCTTTGGTAAAGATTGAAAATTGTCCCTATTGTGTTGGATAGTGTGAGTGAACATAGAACATAGAACATAGAAAATAGGTGCAGGAGGAGGCCATTCGGCTCTTCGAGCCAGCACTGCCATTCATTGTGATCATGGCTGATCGTCCACAATCAATAACCCGTGCCTGCCTTCTCCCCATATCCCTTGATTCCACGAGCCCCGAGAGCTCTATCTAACTCTCTCTTAAATCCATCCAGTGATTTGGCCTCCACAGCCCTCTGTGGCAGAGAATTCCACAAATTCACAACTCCCTGGGTGAAAAAGTTTTTTCTCACCTCAGTTATAAATGGCCTCCCCTTTATTCTAAGACTGTGGCCCCTGGTTCTGGACTCGCCCAACATTGGGAACATTTTTTCCTGCATATAGCTTGTCCAGTCCTTTTATAATTTTATATGTTTCTATAAGATCCCCTCTCGTCCTTCTAAACTCCAGTGAATACAGTGAACGGGGATTGTTGGTCGGTGCGGACTCGGTGGGCCGAAGGGCCTGTTTCCACGCTGCATCTTTAAGCGAAACTAAACTAAACTAAACTAAACTAAACTAATTGAAGAGGCCCAGAAGGGTGAGTTCTTGTTCCAGTGGTTCCAATGGGTGCAGCGGAATACAGGTCCACACTGGGCCTGTCAAGAAATATTTGAATCTCCCCCTCTTCGTGTCCCGTGATTCCTGATACATCCCCAGTTGCAGAATCACTTTGTTTAGTTTAGTTTAGTTTAGTGCAAACAGGCCCTTCGACCCACCAAGTCCACACTGACCAGCATCACCTGTACACTAGTTCCATCCTACACACTGGGGACAATTTACCAAAACCAATTCATCTGTAAACCTGCGTGAAAACAGGCTCTTTCACCCACCACGTCCGTGCCGACCAGCGATCCCCATACACTAGCACCATCCTACACACACACACACACACTACACTACACTACAGGCAATTCATAATTTGTACTCAAGCCAATTAACCTACAAACAGGCACGTCTTTGGAAAGTGGAGGGAAACCAGAGCACCCGGAGAAAACCCACGCAGGTCACGGGGGGAACATTACAAACTCCGTGCAGACAGCACCCGTGGTCAGAATTGAACCCGGGTCTCTGGCGCTGTAGGGCCAGCAACTCTACCGCTGCGCCACCATGCCACCCGAGATGAAGTCTCAACAAAAGGCTGGGAATGGAGAATGTTGCCGGGGACGATTGGATTCCAATAGATTTTCAGTAGCACTGTGCAATAAAGTAAAAAGAAAATCGTGAGCAGAAGACTGGCTGTCAGTGAAAAAGTTAGCAGGAGATCACCATCCAGAGAGGCATGAATAGAAATGTCAAATTAACTTGAGCGATGGACTTGAGTGGTGGTGCAGGGAGTTCACCGCTGACCATAAAGTCAATTGGATCAGCCACAAAAATCCATAGCTTTCTTGAGACGTGCGTTCAAATCCCACGAAGATAGTTGCGAGTTTAAATTTTATGGAATTAAATAAATCCGGTTTAAAGGCTAGCCGTGGAACCAGCAGACCATAAAATCACCAGATAATCATTAAAAAAACACCAAATGATTCACTGATATCTTTCAAGGAAGGAAATCTGTCATCCTTAAAAAATCTGACTCCAGACCCAACATTCAGCATCTGACCCAACATCTGCCTCCTCATTTCTGCCACAATGAGGGTGGATCGGAAATACCAATATTCCCAACAATATTCACATCCTGTCAGTGAGTTAAAAAGGGTTGACTCACCTCGTAGCTTCCCATGAACTTTCCACCAACTCCAGGGCATGGGTCAGGAATGTAAGGCATATTTTTAGCAGGCTGTGTAAATGCGGCAATAAATACTGTAAATGACGAGTTCAAAGCAGCAGAATGGTGCATGGTTGTGTTGCAACATCCAAGCTGTGCAAAAGAATATTAAAGTACAATAACAGAAGAACTGAATGAGGTAAAGTTAAGCGTAAGGATACAACACATGGCAGCATCTTCAGGAAGGGGGTGCAAAAAAGTTGATTGGTTCAGTAGTCGGATAGTTGTGGGGAAGTGGCCATACTTAGGTCTAGAAGACTTTGTGCGGCACGGTGGCGCAGTGGTACAGTTGCTGCCTTGCAGCGCCAGAGACCCCGGTTCTATCCCGACTATGGGTGCTGTCTGTACGGGGTTTGTACGTTCTCTCCGTGACCTGTGTGGGTTTTCTCCAAGATCTTCAGTTTCCTCCCACACTCCAAAGACGTACAGTTTGTAGGCTAATTGGCTTGCTATAAATGTAAATTGTCCCCAGTGTGTGTAGGGTAGTGTTAATTTGCAGGGATCGCTGGTCGGTGCGGACTCGGTGGGCCGAAGGGCCAGTTTCCGCGCTGTATCACTAAACTAAACTAAACGAAACGAAAGACAGAGCTTTCAAGCTCCAGTATCTTCTCTCAGAAGGTACAAATAAGAAAAGAGAGTGGTCAGTATTACAAGCATCCTTGACCATACTTTCAGCCGTCCGAATGCAACGCACCCATGAAGATGGTGTGGGAAGGAGCTGCAGATGCTGGTTTAAACCGAAGATAGACGCAAAATGCTGAAGTAACTCAGCAGGACAGGCAGCATCTCTGGATAGAGGGTCTGGGTGACTTTTCGTGTCGAGACCCTTCTTCAGCACCATGGATGCCAGAATGCTGCCTGGATTAGAGGGTTTCAGTGACAGGAGAGGTTGATAGACTTGGATTGTTGTCTCTAGAACACGGCGGCGGCACAGTGACGCAGCGGTAGAGTTGCTGCCTCACAGCGAATGCAGCGCCGGAGACTCAGGTTCGATCCTGACTACGGGCGCCGTCTGTACGGAGTTTGTACGTTTTTCCCGTGACCTGCGTGGGTTTTCTCCGAGATCTTCGGTTTCCTCCCACACTCCAAAGACGTACAGGTATGTAGGTTAATTGGCTGGGCAAATATTTAGAAACATTGTCCCTAGTGGGTGTAGGATAGTGTTAGTGTGCGGGGATCGCTGGGCGGTGCGGACCCGGTGGGCCGAAGGGCCTGTTTCTGCGCTGTATCTAAAAATCTAGAACATCGGAGGTTGAGGGGAGACCTTAGTTTTAGTTTGGTTTAATTTAGAGATACAACGCGGAAACAGGCCATTCAGCCCACCGAGTCCGCACCGACCAGTGATCCCCGCACATTAACACTATCCTACATACACTAGGGACAATTGTACATTTATACCAAGCTAATTAACCTATAAACCTCTTCGTCTTTGGAGTGTGGGATGAAATCTATGATCTCGGAGAAAACCCACGTGGTCACGGAGAGAACATACAAACACAGTCCAGCCAACACCTGTAATTGGGATCAAAACCCGCTTTCTGGCGCTGTAAGGCAGCAACTCTACCACTGTGATACTATGCTGCCCTAGACTTGATAGAATTTTGAGAAGGATCGACAGGCTGGACAGTAGGAACCTTTTTCCCAGGGTGGAAATGTCCAACACTGGAGGACATAGCTATAACGTGAGAGGGGGGAAGTTTAATGGAGATGTGCGGGTGAGGTTTTTGGACACAGAGGGTGGTGGGGGCCTGAAACACATCGCCAAGAGTGGCGGTGGAGGCAGATTCCAAAGTGGTGTTTAAGAGGCTTTTCGATAGGCAGTGCAGGGATATGGATCATGTGCAGGCAGATGGGATCAATTTAACTAGACATCATGTTCGGCACATACATTATGGGCCAGTGTGCCCATTCCTGTGCTGTACTGTTCCATGTTCTGTGGATGGAAGAAAGTGATGAGCCCATAATGAACTGGATGGTGTTCACCTCTCTCTGAAAGTTCAGGTGGTCAAGGGTAGAGCAGTTGCCACATCAGGCTGAGATGCATCCTGTCAGAATACATTCCACAGTGCAGATGGTGCATTTCGACAGGGCAAAACGTGCAGGAAGGAACTGGAGACGCTGGTTTACACCAAAGATAGACACCAAACACTGGAGTAACTCAGCGGAACAGGCAGCAGCTCTGGAGGATCTCAAGAGATGACCCTTGTGAACATGCAGAATCTCCTGAGACGCCTCAGAAAGTAAAGAAACTGATGAGCTTCCTTGATCATTCCAGCAGTGTGACTAGAGAGCCCCGTGTGGAATGTGAAGACTTTCCCATGGGTCGAGACTGTTGGGGAGGTAAAGGCTGCAGATGTTGGAAAGGAGAAACACCACATCTCCTGCGGTCTAATGGTGGGGGGGGGGGGGGGGGAGGGGGGGAGGGGGGGGGAATGGTCAGGGCAGTGGGTGGGGTATCAATCAAGCAAGCTGCTCTTAGTTAATGAGTTTTTAAACTCTCAGAATGAAGACAGCCCTGACATCTTGCATCAATCACCTGCCAACATCCTCAGCCTCTCACTCCAACGTTTTCTCTTCCCCATCTGCTTCACTGAAACCTCCATCATTCCAGTCCCCAAGAAAAATAAAGTCATATATGCCCCACTGGCTGTTGCCGAGTAGCTCCGACATTGACCATACTGGAGTGCTTCGAAAGAAAGGTAACGGCCCACATTTGTGCCCGTTTAGTGTGGTTTAGTTTCGAGATATGGCATGGAAACAGGCCCCTTCAGCCCTACCGAGCCTCCCTACCAGGCCCTTCAGCCCTACCGTTACCAGTGATCCCCGCACACTAACACTACATGCACTAGGGACCATTTACATTTATACTAAGCCAATTAACCTACAAACCTGTACATCTTTGGACTGTGGGAGGAAACCGAAGATTTCGGAGAAAACCCACACAGCTCAGCGAATGGCAGGGGTATGTCAATGAAGGATGTCACAAGCTCATAACATCATAAGTGATAGGAGCAGAATTAAGAAATTCGGCCAATCAAGTCTACCCCATTTAATGATGGCTGATCTATCTCTCCCTCCTAACCCCATTCTCCTGCCTTCTCCCCATAACCTATGATACCCATACTAATCAAGAATCTATCTATCTCTGCCTTAAATACATCCACTGACTTTGCCTCCACAGCCTTCAGTGGCAATGAATTCCACGGATTCACCACCCTCTGACTAAAGAAATTCCTCCTCATCTTCCTAAAAGAACGTCCTTTAATTCTATGACGTCTCGTCCTAGACTCTCCCACTCGTGGAAACATCATATCATATCATCATATATATAGCCGGAAACAGGCCTTTTCGGCCCTCCAAGTCCGTGCCGCCCAGCGATCCCCGTACATTAACACTATCCTACACCCACTAGGGACAATTTTTTACATTTACCCAGCCAATTAACCTACATACCTGTACGTCTTTGGAGTGTGGGAGGAAACCGAAGATCTCGGAGAAAACCCACGCAGGTCACGGGGAGAACGTACAAACTCCTTACAGTGCAGCACCCATAGTCAGGATCGAACCTGAGTCTCCGGCGCTGCATTCGCTGTAAAGCAGCAACTCTACCGCTGCGCTACCGTGCCGCCCATCCTCTCCACATCCACTCTCTCCAAGCCTTTCACTATTCTGTACGCTTCAATGAGGTCCCCACTCATTCTTCTAAACCCCAGCAAGTACAGGCCGTCAAGACGCCGCGGTAGAGTTAGATAGAAACATAGAAACATAGAAAATAGGTGCAGGAGTAGGCCATTCGGCCCTTCGAGCCTGCACCGCCATTCAATATGATCATGGCTGATCATCCAACTCAGTATCCCGTACCTGCCTTCTCTCCATACCCCCTGATCACTTTAGCCACAAGGGCCACATCTAACTCCCTCTTAAATATAGCCAATGAACTGGCCTCAACTACCTTCTGTGGCAGAGAATTCCACAGATTCACCACTCTCTGTGTGAAAAAAAACTTTCTCATCTCGGTCCTAAAAGACTTCCCCCTTATCCTTAAACTGTGACCCCTTGTTCTGGACTTCCCCAATAACGGGAGCAATCTTCCTGCATCTAGCCTGTACAACGCCTTAAGAATTTTGTAAGTTTCTATAAGATTCCCCCCTCAATCTTCTAAATTCCAGCGAGTACAAGCCGAGTCTATCCAGTCTTTCTTCATATGGAACTCCTGCCATCCCAGGAATCAATCTGGTGAACCTTCTCTGTACTCCCTCTATGGCAAGAATGTCTTTCCTCAGATTAGGAGACCAAAACTGTACGCAATACTCCAGATGTGGTCTCACCAATGCCCTGTACAACTGCAGCAGAACCTCCCTGCTCCTAAACTCAAATCCCCTCGCTATGAATGCCAACATACCATTCGCCTTACAGCGAATGCCACGCCGGAGACCCGGGTTCGATCCTGACTACGGGTGCTGTCTGTACGGAGTTTGTACGTTCTCCCCGTGACCTGTGTGGGTTTCCTCCGAGATCTTCGGTTTCCTCCCACACTCCAAAGACGTACAGGTATGTAGGTTAATTGGCTTGGGTAAATGTAAAAAATTGTCCCTGGTGGGTGCAGGATAGTGTTAATGTGTGGGGATCGCTGGGCGGCGCGGACCCGGTGGGTCGAAGGGCCTGTTTCCGGGCTGTATCTCTGAACTAAACTAAACCACTCATCATATGTTAACCTGCTCCTTCCTGTGTCAAGTGGGAATAGAGCGAAGATAGCCACTGGGGAATAAAATCAGGAGGGGCGAGCCACCAAATCTATCTTGACCAAATCTATTTAAGGGGACTCACAAAGAGTGGGGTCGCAAATTACATTTTGCACTTTTTTTGCGTGACTCACTCGGTAAAGTTGCTGAGCCATCAGTGAGACTGCAGCTATTATTTTCAAGCAATTAGTCCTGTGAGGCAGATTGAATGTGCAGCGGCATCAGCAGAAAGAGGTACACTGCATGCTGCAGATTGCTCCGTTAATAATGAGCACCACAAATAATGGCCTCACGCATTCACGGAGCACATAACAAGCCCCATACTCTCTAACCCTTTTCTAAAAGTCGGTGCACAAAATACCATTTCCCCCTTCGAAGCCGATTCAAGGGAACCCTTATGGAATCAGCTGGTAATATGAGCTAATGCTATCTAGACGGTAATGAATTATTTATCTCATTGGCAATTAGAAGCGATATTGTAGTTCTTTGGAACCACAAAATCCATTTTTACTGCAAAATTATTATTTACCTGGGATTAGCTTAATTTACTGTAGTTTATTATTGTTGTGCGTATCGAGGTACTGTGAAAAGCTTTTGCTGCCGTGCTATCCAGTCAAAGAAAAGACTACACATGACTACAATCAAGCCTTCCACAGCGTACAGATAAAGGCCAAAGGGTACAATATTTGGTGCAAATATAGTTCACTCGTATGGTTCATGGGAGGTCAGGACAACACTCCAGCTGACGAGAGGACCGTACAGTTATCGGATGACTTATTTGCCATTGAAACAACGATTACTTACAAGACAGACATAAATAGTTGGAGTAACTCAACGGGTCAGACAGCACCTCTGGACAAAAGGAATAGGTGACGTTTGGGGTCGAGACCCTTCTTTAGACAGAGAGTCAGGGGAAAAGGAAATGAGAGATATAGACGGTGTTATAGAGATATAGAACAAATTAATGAAAGATCTGTAAAAAAGTGACGATGATATAGGAAACAGGCCATCGTTAGCTGCTTTATTCACAAAATGCTGGAGTAACTCAGCAGGTCAGGCAGCATCTCGGGAGAGAAGGAATGGGTGACGTTTCGGGTCGAGACCCTTCTTCAGACTGATGTCAGGGGGGCGGGACAAAGGAAGGATATAGGTGGAGACAGGAAGATAGAGGGAGATCTGGGAAGGAGGAGGGGAAGGGAGGGACAGAGGAACTATCTAAAGTTGGAGAAGTCGATGTTCATACCACTGGGCTGCAAACTGCCCAGGCGAAATATGAGGTGCTGTTCCTCCAATTTCCGGTGGGCCTCACTATGGCACTGGAGGAGGCCCATGACAGAAAGGTCAGACTGGGAATGGGAGGGGGAGTTGAAGTGCTCGTTGCTCCACATTGTTAGCAGCTTACAGGTCCACCCCAGTTACGAATGGCTGACTTGTGAACAGTCGGAACATTGGAATGAGCATTTGGGTGACGGACGGGATGGATTTTCCGATTGATATGGAGCTGCAGACATCTTCTATCATGTGAGAACTTGGTTCTTGATAACATAGAAATGGTTGAATGAAACGCCTTGGCTTAACCATATGTTGCCTTTGGTTGGCCTCTGATTTTATTTAAGTATATTGCTAGATTGTCACAATTCAGACTTGCCAACTGATACAGAGTGTGGATTTGCCAAGAGAGTCTGGAGAGGTCTGCAGGGGACCCTGTCACGATTCATTCCGAGCAGCTCCGTCACAGAGGACTCTGTGATCTACGGACTGTTCCCAGGGACGCATTCGGAGACTGACATCGAGTGCTGCTGGAAGGTCATCAACTCGGTGAAAGACGCTCTTTGGTCTGCCCGAGCTTTGTTGGCCTCCCAGCGGAGCGAGATGTCCATCAAGGAATGTTGCCGACTGGCCCACTGCAGACTGCAGGAGTACGTGCTGAGGGACGCACTGAAGCTTGGTGCAGCCAACGCTAAGGCCCTGTGGGGGAGGAGCACAGTCTAGGGTCCTTCCGCTGCTGGACATGGGGGGGCAGGGTGTGGTGGAGAGTGACGCCCCTCCAAATAAGGGATACTGGGTAAATGTCTGTAAATGTATGTAAATGTCTAAGTGAATGCCTGTATCGAATGTAACCTCCGGAAATGTCGGATGGGCTTGTTAAAAAAGATGTTTTGTAAATGATATTTATTACTTGAATAAAGTATTTTTTGATATAAATTAAAAAAAAAAAAATATATATATATATGTACACACACATACACACACACACATATATATATATCTATATATATATACACATGTACACCCCAGCGGTATGAACATTGATTTCTCTAACTTCAGATAGTTCCTTTGTCCCTCCCTTTCCCCTCCCCCTTGCCAGTTCTCCCACTGTCTTCCTGCCTCACACTACATCCTATCTTTGTCCCGCTCCCTCCCCTGACATCAGTCTGAAGAAGGATCTCGACCCGAAAAGTCACCCATTCCTTCTCTCC